>NW_003315026.1:14787-16121 GCF_000150825.1 Verticillium alfalfae VaMs.102
AATGATGTGCTGATCGATGTTAATGAGCCGGCGGCAAGGAGTCTTTGATCTGGTCTATAAAGGCCGAAGCTTTCAATTGAGGTCTTTCGGCCCGGTCTTAGTGGCGGTACAATCAGACTCTCCTGAGAGTAGGCGGAGCGCAGAGCGAGAGGCGACGAGGATGAATGATCGCCGTGGACCACGTAGTTATTGTCGCTGCTTGCGGTCTTAGGGGGACTCGGGTGATTCGATGTCGGCCAACACGGCGAGGAGCGGCCGAGGACCTCGTAGTTCGAGTCACTGGTGGAAGGCGGGACCAAGCTATCCGTGTCAGGATGCGCTTCAGGCGCGAGGGGCTGGCGAGCGTTATAGACTTTGTAATTTGTTGTTACCGAGTCTGTGGAAGCAGATTGCAAGGACCCAAACGACAGCTCTGAAGACTTGTTGAGCAGGGAGTGCAAGCCTCCTTCTCGTTCGGTAGTTGCTGTCGCCTCGAGCAGTGTAGGGAGCGGATTATCAGACGAAAGCGGGCGCTGGGTCTGTTTTGGGGCTGGATCGGGGGTTTTGGAGACCTTGCGAAGGCCCCCTATGAGCTGATAATTCCAAGGAGATGAGGCGAAATCGGCTATCGGATCCTCACTTAATTGCACAGTGGAGGAGGTTGGGGTGCAGGGGGAGAAGCTTCGGTCAGGCAACGTGGTCATGGGTGAGCTAGGACGACCTTCGCCGGAGAAAGCGGATGAAAGTCGTTCAAATGAGCTCGAGGCGGACAACGACAAGGACAGGGATACCGAAGGCGGGATCGAGTCGCTCTGCGGCTCGAGAGAGAAAGTTTTGGTATCAGAATGGACATTGATGCGATGGCGACGGCGAGACGGGGCGCGAGATGAAGAAATTGGCCTGAAGGCGGCTTGGCCTTCTTTGCGTTGGGCCGATGCATGAATAAGGGAAATATGCGATGAGTTGGTTGGCGCAGGGGATGGTGTGAGAGAAGCGTCAGGGACCGGGCTGGTAGGGGTGGTCGGTTTGCTCGAGGCCGTGCTCATACTCTGGCTTTGGCGATAAGGTGCTGCAGACGGTTCTGTTCCATCTCCTCGTTTCGAGGCTGAAACACGATTGTCGATGGCGGTTACCAATCGAACCGTGGAGGTATGAGAAGATCTCAACGTGGAGGACGTTGACGGCAGTCGGTCGGTGCCATATTGACGATGGTCGATCGGTGACTTTTGAATATCGCGACTGGGTGGATTGTTGCTGACAATTGTTGGATCAACCTGTACACTGGCGGGTCGTGTCGGCCTGTAAGGTACTATACAAGTAGCCGAGTCTGTTGTTCTGTTAGGCGCTAGGTTGAT
>NW_003315026.1:17487-29976 GCF_000150825.1 Verticillium alfalfae VaMs.102
AAGAGCTCCAGCATTGGACCATGGTAAAAACACCGAGATTGCGGACCGTATGTGTGTCTTTCCAGCAGCAAAGACAAGTGGGCGGGTGGGTATAGACTGGAGACGGGGGAGGTCCCGCCCCCTGAACCTCGCAGCGTGTACCTAGCTTGGATTGGGTGGACAAACCGACCAATCGCTTCGAGCCTCAATGGAGTTTAGCCAGCGCGTCGGGTTCGTGTCGCGTCTCTTGCTCAATGTTTTTTTCTGGCTCCAAAGACAATAGGCTCTGTGCGGGTTGTGCCTAGATGCCGACGTCAGATTACGGCTGCAAGGAGAAAGCCAGAGCTCCCTTTGCTCTGCCGCAACGGGATCCGCCAATCCCGTGAAAAGAAAGGTGGGAGGAAGAAAGACGGAGGCGCCGAGGGGGGTTGTCAAACAGCTTGCCGCTTGATCGATGACAAAATGCTACCCAACCGATGCATCGGTCACGCCGCTTCGTATCAACCCGCATGACAGGAGCTCTGATGAACCAAGACCGCTACTCTCTTACTTAGGCGCGGGGTCTCCCACGACCCAGCCCGCCCGGCCGCCAGTCCTGGCATCAGGCCTAGCACAAAGGTCTGGCGCGGCTGATGAAGGGAGGCTAAGTTGGCCATCGCAGGGAACAGCTTGTGATACCTTGATTGTTTCGAAGCACTTGTCCGATGACGAGATGAGATGGCAGCCCCTCGAGAACCGGGCTCATCCTTCAAGCATGAGTGAGTTGGCAGGCCTTATGAGATGGTTCCTCACAAGACAGATTGGCCAATATTATCAAGCGGGGTCATCCCAGCCTGCTTTGGCGCCGCCATGTCTACACATATGACGTTATGCGGGTTATGTGTGTATTCGTATGTCGTCTTGGGGCTCTGATTTGGAAGGGAACTGAGCCATCTTTGTTCACCGTCACTACAGCCACAACTTCAAGGCATTGTCCCAGGCAAACGGATCATCGCGAGCCCCCGGCTCAAGTGTCACAAAGGAAGAGCTCGCCGACACATAGCGGGAACCCCTCTTCACCTGCACCAATTTGCAGTGCTCACCAAACAGAAACTCAAGTTCTCTTTCCGCGTTTTCCACCTCGAGTACCGATTCCACGAACATATGACCTGGCCGCACTTATTGTTGCCTTTGCCGTCCGCTCTGCTCTTCTACAATATTCGCAAAGCGCGCTGAGGCAGTTGAAGCTGAGGCCAAAGCCGAGATGTCGACTACAGACGCTGTGCTTCATCCCACGACCGCTTTCGCGCTCCTTGTGTGTCTCTGTTGTCTGCGTGTTAGCTTCCTGGTGGCACCGAGAGACTGGCTAACTATGTCCTCGCCGTAGCTTGCATACACTCTGGCATACGTGTCGCCTCTGTATGCCTCATCAGACACCCGCCCATCGCCTGAGCTGCTGCGGAATGACCCCCGCGTTATCCGCGCTCGCATCAAATCTGTTCTGTGCTCGACTGCCCTGTGTTCCTTTTGCACTTTCATCATCTTGCATCGCAACTATGCTCTCGCCATAGACCCGCTCCACGCCATGGGCTATTGGCCACTGGGGGTCACGGAAGCCGCCAGCTCGGTACTCCTGACCGCCATCCTCTTCAGCGCACCGTTGTTCGAAACGCTCGTACTTGACGGCGCCTGGAAGGACTTGGTGAGCACGCGCACCATCATTGACGTCTGGCAATCCTGGACTACATGGCGCAACATTGTCATTGTATGCCCTCCCTCACCGGGCGCGCGCTTCGCTCATCCTTCTTCCATTAAGTTACATCAAACAGCTGATGCTTCATAGGGCCCCTCCACAGAGGAGCTGCTTTTTCGGTCAGCGTCCGTACCACTATTCCTTGCGGCTCATCTCTCCATCTATAAGACGATTTTTCTGTCCCCAATCATCTTCGGCATGGCCCACATCCACCACTTCTACGAGTTTCGTATCACCCATCCTCGCGTGCCTCTGCACGTGGCCATTGCCCGCACTATTCTGCAGTTTTCGTACACAACCTTATTCGGTGCCTACGCCACATTCCTGTTCCTCCGCACAGGCAGCCTCCTTGCTGCCATCCTCGTCCATGCTTTCTGCAATGCCATGGGTCTCCCGCGCTTCTGGGGCGTTGTCGATCCATACTGGATTTCACACAGTGACGCGCGAGCGGCCAATGCCTGTCGCCTCTGGTCCGCTTTTTACTACCTCATGTTATTGGCTGGGGCCTGGGCCTGGTGGTCGAACCTCATGGCCTTGACAGTGAGTTCAAAAAGCGTGGTGGACATGCCCTGAAGACACGCAGCGATGGTGTCTGGAGATAATTCACGCTCTATCTGCGCTACTCATGTGCACACTCCGTTTGCTCTTTTGGAGAAGTTATAACTACACAAAGTCTGAGAGAGACCCCGGTATGACGAGCTCATCCTCGTTTCTCAATCTCCGTCGCAGAAGCGTCTCTTGTGCTCGGTCCGTACGACTGTTAGCTTCAGCTCAACCTCTTTGCGAGCCTCTGCCCGGATGTCCTGGCCCACGTCCCGGCCCTTGGATCTCCCCACAGAGCCGATGTTTCCCTCTGTCATTCCATCGTCAGGACCCCTCGTGTTTTTCTTTCGAGGCCACAAGCTTGGCAGTGCAATCTCTTGAAATCGGGGCTCGACACATCGCTCGTCAAACCAACGGTGTAAGCGGGCCTCGATGAGTTGCGCAATTTTTGGCACGTCCTCTAGTTTGGACCGGCTCCCGAGCAAGCTCCCGATAGAAAAATCAAGTCGGTAATCGTCAAGGAAGTTGAAGGTCATCATGGTCGGCGTAGACTGGGATGGGTTACTGGGGATGAAGGAAACCGACAGTGTTCCGCTGAAGCGTCTGACGGAGACGGTGAGCGCAACTGGCAGCACTGCGCTTAGTTTCTTGGGATAATTAAGCAGCAGCTTAGTTTCCAGAGCCAGGGTCAGTAGATCACTGAGATCGACGTCCATCCGCGCCTGTAGCTTGGCCCCTTCCCTAGTGGCGGCGCTTGCGTCGATCGTCTTGCCGTTGCCTAGACTCAGGCCGTCCTCGTCGACAGGTATAATGCGACAATTGCTGAAAATAGGAAAGTCCTCGCCGAGGCTGAGTTTTGTGACGCGAATCTCATCGACAAAATCGGGCCGCGATGTCCCATTCAAAGCCTTGGTCAAGGAACTGAGAATGGCGTCGTCGTGCTGCGCATCGCTTCTGAACTGGGCAATGGTCTGAGCTACGAGCACATTGAACCAATCCAAGCTCTCAGGCTGATGACTGTCGACATTGTAGTATGTCTTGCTCAGGATGGACCCGATAGTTAGGTTATATGGGCTCCTCAGGACACTTGACTTCTTCTTGTTCAATGCTGGCTGGCCGGGACGGCCAGTGGCGGCCCGAAGACCCAGGAGGGACTTCTTGTGAGCAAGTGTCTTTGACCGCCGCTCGGTGGCTCGCAGTGAAGCTGTAACTTCGGGGGATGGTGGGTCCCCGAAGATGAAAAACTTGATGAAGGCTGCGAGCACGAGCACGACAGACAGCTGGCCTAACACGAGACCTTGCGCAAAAGACAAGCTTCGATTCGGGCTTGTCAGTTCAACAGAACCAACAGAGGGGACAGGTACACTCACGTTGGTTCACTCGTTGCGGGGCAGGTCTTGCCGGCCATTTTGTTGCTTGTTGATCGATTGAAAGCCTCGGGTTAACTTTCACAGGCCGCCACTTGGTCTGGACGCCTAGGCAATTCTTTGCCCTGGTTTTCGACGGGTTTTATATGTGGATGGACTTTTGCTGTGTGCTTGGGGTTGTGAGGGTGTCAAGAAAGGTGTGACATGAACACAAGGGACTAGTATGTTTTCCGTATCAACTGTATTTTGGCAGCGAAAATCAACCATGTCGCAGGGCTTCGAACACTGTATTGCGACTCGACAGCACGGAACTGGGTTGATGGAGTCACTCCCTGCCTTACTTGAGGTAGACACTCATTTTAATGGTAGACACATTCTATGCGCTGGATGACTAATGGCGAGTTGGAGGCTTCTAAGAAGGGAATCTAGGCTCCTAATTGGGGGCAGAAGTAAGCACCTGAGTACCCCCACGACGTAGGTACCTAGGGTGCCTAGTACGGTACCTACCCAGATAAGTGGGAACCTGTCTTCGGCTCGTGTCAGGCTTGTTAGCTTGTGGTTGTGTTGGTCCATCAGTTCGGGCCACTCGTCATCAAACACCTCCCAGTGAGCGAACGAACCTAAGTCATCAACCACGTAGTCAAGTTCACACCCCAAGACGCAAGCCTGCTCAGTCTCGATTGTGGATCAAAGACCTTTCTGAACGAACATATTCGCTAAGCTATCCCGTAATAATTCCTATCATTCACCGTACTCGAAACGCTGAAACGATTAAGCATCGGAACGTCAACTCCTACCACCCTGCTCTGAAGCTTCGAGTTCAGTCATAGAGGCTTCCTGTTATTCCCAGGCACACACCCCGCGCCTTGCCAGCAGACATTCGAGGAACGAGCTTTCGCTGCCGTGCGCCATCGTCGCCTGCCCTTCGTCGGCATGGACGTTGCACAAGCGGTAGGCACTTATGTGTCCCGCATCATCTCATCTGGCGAAGGCTCTCACGCTAGCCAATCTGCTAAAATGAAAGTCCTTCTACTAGACAGGGAAACAGTGCCCATTGTGTCAACAGCCGTTACTCAATCGACGTTACTGAATCACGAGGTCTATCTCATCGATCGTCTGGACAACACCAGCAGGGAGAAAATGCGTCACCTGAGGTGCCTCTGCCTCGTCAGACCGTCACCCGAATCTATCCAGCTCCTGATCGATGAATTACGCGAACCGAAATATGGAGAGTATCTCCTCTACTTCACGAATGTCGTCAAAAAATCGTCTCTCGAACGACTGGCCGAGGCCGATGATCATGAAGTGGTACGGCTTGTCCAGGAGCACTTCGCCGACTTTATCGTCATCAACCCTGACCTGTTCTCTCTTGGCATTGCTCTTCCACAACAGCGAACCTGGTCAGCCGCTGCAGATGCCTGGAACCCTGAGGCTCTCCAGAAGAGCGCCGCGGGTCTCATCGCCGTCTTGCTGGCACTCAAAAAGAAACCGTTGATTCGATACGCGAAAAACAGCCTCGCGGCGAGGAAGCTGGCAACTGAAGTGAGATACCACATGACACAGGAAGAGCAATTGTTTGACTTCCGCAAAGTCGATACACCACCTGTGTTACTTGTGCTTGATCGACGGGAGGACCCGATAACTCCCCTGCTGACCCAATGGACATATCAAGCAATGGTTCACCATCTGCTCGGCATCAACAATGGCCGTGTCGACCTGAATGACGTGCCTGACATCCGGCCAGAATTGAAGGAGATCGTTCTGTCACAGGACCAAGATCCCTTCTTTAAGAAGAATATGTACATGAACTTCGGCGACCTTGGTGGGAACATCAAGGATTACGTTGGACAGTACCAGTCCAAGACACAGAACAACGCCAACATCGAGTCTATATCCGATATGAAGCGGTTCATCGAGGAATATCCGGAATTTCGCAAGCTCTCTGGAAACGTGAGCAAACACGTCACACTCGTCTCTGAGCTGAGCCGTCGCGTCGGCGCAGAAAATCTGCTCGAAGTCAGCGAATTGGAACAGAGCCTGGCGTGCAGTGATAACCATGCAACCGACCTCAAGGTACCACGCCCCATACTGACCCCCCTCCAACACAAGGTTCTATGTATTGTCTTCTTCTCTGGGCCGCTGACAGCGCACAACAGACCGTTCAGAATCTGATCCAATCGCCCAATGTGAATGCCCAGAACAAGGTTTCACTGGTCGCTCTCTACGCTCTGAGATACGACAAGAACCCATCGAATGCACTTCCAATGTTGATCGACCTTCTGGTTGCTGCAGGCGATGTGTCCCCACGTCATGCCGACAGGGTGAGGAAAGTATTAGCATACCACTCGTCACTTCAGCAGTCGCACGCCCAGACTGGTATCACAGATCTTTTTGAGTCAGCAGGCATCTTCTCAGGTGCAAGGGATAGACTCAAGGGGCTGAAAGGCGTTGAAAACGTCTACACCCAGCACACGCCCCTCCTGGAAAATACTTTACAAAATCTGATCAAGGGTAAACTGAAAGACCAGCAATATCCATTCGTAGAGGGCGGGGGTACAACACGGGACAAACCCCAAGACATCATCGTGTTCATGATTGGAGGTGCAACGTACGAAGAGGCTAAGATGATCGCTACAATTAATGCATCATCTCCTGGCGTCAGGGTCGTCTTGGGAGGCACCACGATCCACAATACTGCCACTTTCTTGGAGGAAGTTGAAGATGCTGTCTCACTGTGGCCGGCAGCGACGAAGAATGGCCCTCTACGTTAAAGATAACATTGAAGGATCTTTTCCATGCTGCCCTTTGGTTGCTCACTTTTCCTCCGTCGATCTTTAGTCAATGTTATATTCTAGGGTTTATAATGGGAAAGCTTTGTTGCAATGATCACACTTGATTTTGTGAAGTCTTCTAGGACAGGCACTCGATGTCAGACTTGAACCCCAAAGAGGCACCACCATATAGCATGGAGTTGGTGCGGGGACCGTGCGAATAACCTGCATCCACACGCTACAGACACTTGAGCCTTCGGTCTGTGGCGATGCGACCAAAAGTATTATTTCTCTCCATGCTCACCGATTGACCCTAGATCTGTGCAGGCTACAACGACCTCAATCGCCCCGATGCTCTCTGGAAGATCCTCGAAACAGCTGTGGAATCTGCATCACAATATTCGCAGCGCCCGACATCGCATTACCGCCCTGCCAACGAGCCGCGGTCGACAGTTTGCCTCAGTCGCCTCCGGCCTTAGATCTTTCGATGTGGTAGTTGTCGGGGGTGGCCATGCTGGCGCTGAGGCTTGCGCCGCAGCGGCGCGCGCCGGCGCAAAGACCGCCCTCGTCACACCGAAGATTGACAACCTGGGCACGTGTTCTTGCAACCCCAGTTTTGGCGGAATAGGGAAAGGGGTGATTATCCGCGAGCTCGATGCCCTCGATGGGTTGTCAGGCCGTGTTATCGACAAGGCCGGTATACACTTTCAGACGTTGAATCGAAGAAAGGGCCCTGCTGTATGGGTGAGTACTAAATGTCTCTTCAGGAGCCCGTGGATCGACCGCAGCTAATCTTTTGCCTAGGGACCTCGCGCGCAGATCGACCGAGACCTTTACAAGAAGCACATGAGGGAGGAGCTCGAAGGGTATCCCAACCTATCGATCATTTTAGGCAGTGTCTCCGATGTAGTACTTTGCCCCCAGGAAGACCCGACAATAGGGGCGCACAGTCGCATCACCGGTGTCAAGCTCGACTCGGGCGAAATCCTACCTACGACCCAGGTGATCATTACGACCGGCACCTTCCTGAGCGGTGAAATCCATATTGGAATGGAAAGCTACCCAGCCGGGAGGATAGGGGAGGCGGCAACAACTGGGCTTAGCAAGTCCCTCAGAGATGCAGGCTTCAGCATGGGCCGACTTAAGACGGGCACCCCCCCTCGGATTTCAGGGAAGAGCATCGATTTCTCTGAACTTCAGCCTCAGCCGGGCGAACAATCGCCCACGCCTTTCAGCTACATGAACGATACCGTGGCGACCGACAAGCAAATTGATTGCTATGTGACTTACACAAACGCAACTACACACGACATCGTTCGCGCAAACCTTGGCAACACAATCCACATCCGGGAGACCGTTCTTGGACCGAGATACTGTCCGTCGCTCGAGTCCAAGATAACACGCTTTTCCGATAAAGAGCGACACATCGTCTGGCTTGAACCTGAAGGGTTTGTCAACGATGTCGTGTACCCCAACGGCCTGTCCATGACTGTACCTCCGGAGGCCCAAGAACAAATCATCCGGTCCATAAAGGGTATGGAAAATGCAGAGTTGTTGCAGGTCGGATACGGCGTTGAGTATGACTATATCGATCCACGCAGTCTCAAATCCTCCTTGGAAACCAAGCCAGTCAGTGGCCTGTACCTTGCCGGACAGATCAACGGCACGACTGGATATGAAGAAGCTGCGGGCCAAGGCGTTATTGCTGGGATCAACGCGGGCCGAGCAGCAAAGGGTCTGGCGGCCGTTTCGTTATCCCGAGGCGACGGCTACATTGGCGTTATGATTGATGATCTTGTTACGAAAGGCGTGTCGGAGCCCTACCGCATGTTCACCACCCGGAGTGAATATAGACTTACCTCGCGGGCTGACAATGCAGACTACCGATTGACAGCGAAGGGCCGAGACTGGGGCGTCGTATCGGACGCCAGATGGAGGGCATTCTCAGACGAAAAGATGCAGGTGGATGAACTCTACTCTCTCCTGGAGTCTGCGGTCAAGTCACCACAAGAGTGGATGAGACACGGCTTCCAGGTGAAGGAAAATAGCCAGCGTCGTGACGCCTGCGAGATGCTACGGCTACCCAACGTCACCATGGATGAGATAGCGACTGTGCTGCCAGTTGTGCAGCGTTTCCCTGAGCGAATCAAATCCCGGGTTGCAATCGAGGCTTTATACGCCCCGATGATTGCAAGGCAGACGTCAGAGCGACGGAACTTTACAAGGGACGAATCACTGCGCCTCCCAGCAAATCTTGATTACGACAAGGTCGCCGGGCTTGCCATGCATGAAAAGCAGATTCTCAAGACGACAAGACCAGAAACCCTCGCCCAAGCTCGACGGCTCGAGGGCATCACGCCCTCAGGCTGTATCCGCCTTCTAAGCTTCATCCAGCGTCAAAGTAAAGCCAGGTCGACCTCGACATCGGACCAAGGATTTATGTTGGCACAAAGCCAGGGCGGAGCTGCAGGAGAAGACCCATGTCTGCCTTGAATGCTTGAATGCCACTTGTCTGCCCGACGACACTGCAGAAGCACACCATTGTTTTCACAGGACCGAGGAGGATGGCTGCACCGCAGTCTCTGAGGCCAGCAGGGTGCCTTGTCATTGTCACTCTTGCTTTTTGTTATAACATTACTGTACATTTAGCCGTCAGGCACGCCTTGAGGCTGGGCCTTGCAGTCTCCTGCTAGAGATGCGCAGCATCAATCGACAGGCGCAGCTTGTATTATTAGACCATGCTGGTGTCTGCGCTCTTGTTGGACACGATGTATCCTCGAGCCAAATGACTCGGCTTGCAAGCGTATTAAAGAACCCGAGAAATATTCTTCAGACATTCTAATGACCTGCCTGAGGCCGAGAAAGCAAGCGGGGGCTTGGATCTGGCAGCTGCCGTGTTCACGGCTTGGGCGCGTTCAATATTTTGACTGCATCTTTGGTGTATATGTAGCTTGCGCCACTCCAAATCGTGGTAGTGGCAACGATATACCTAAAAACAGTGTTAGTCACTACCTTGCTCATTGATGTGTCACATTGGATGGTTCCTCACTGCATAGCAGTCAAGGGCACCGAGATGTCATGGGCAATGACAGGAGCCGCTGTTGTGAGACCGATCAAAGCCAGCTGCAAGAACGTGTTGTACTTGCTGATCGCAGTGGGGTGTACTTCGGCCGAGGGCAGCGAGAAGTCCCAGTACCGGGTGAATGTTTTCGGAGGCGGTAAAGAGACCCAGCGATAATATATGGCTGCAATAGCTAGGCCGACATCACGGCCTAGGATGATAACGGCAAGCCAGACTGGGACAACGAGCGCCAAGTCAGACAACAAACCCAGACGTTGCATTACAACATGAATAATTGGCTGGAGACATACCTGGAAGCGAGCCTTGCACGGCCAGTGAAACAGTCAATATTGCCATGAGAGTCTTGTCTGCCAGTGGGTCGATGATGGTGCCCACGACTGTGGTAAGGTTCCAGCGGCGTGCAATCCAACCATCGAGCAGGTCAGTTACTCCGGAGTAGGCGAGAAGACCGAGTGCCCACGCATGGTTGTCCTGCAGAATAAAATACCCGACAAAGGGCGCGGCGGCGAGACGTGATAGCGTCAGAAGGTTCGGAATAGTGTAGATGTCCTCGTGTAGTGTCTTGGACAGACTCGGCCTCGGTGCTGAGACAGTTGCGGCTGGGTCGCTACGGTCGTACACCGGGCCAGGTTAGCAGGGATGCATTGCGGCGTAGGGTCCGAATAAGCTTGAACGTACATAGCTTCTGGCGTCTGTGGGCTTGGTTCACGGGGGTCTTTCTGGTGTGAATAGTTTCGACTTTGTGAGGTAACCGAGAGCGAATGGCGAATGGCGTAGCGCGCGAGTGGGAAACATGGCAAGCCTCTAGAACCGTGCAGACGTTTAGATGCCCAGCCTTTGGCAGGAACCAGGGGTACGAGCGCTCGACTACCGCCGATAGCAGACAAACCGAGCCGAGGGAGCAACATAATGATGAGCGGACGTATGTGCAGCCTCACCGTCGGTAGTTCGTCTCGCGCCTTGGTGATGTCAACGTCTAGAGTGTCATGCCGGATTACAGCTACCTAGTAGATACGACTGGCTATAGATATATGCTTCTGAAGTGGGCAAGTATGTATATAAGAGATATGCTGACAAATACCTTGCAAGGCAGGTAGCGATTGTATTCACCCACAATGAGGAGGTGAAATCCAGAGCTTTGCGTTCTAACGTCACAAGGCCACAGACACGAAACAATAACCGGAACAGGCCTCGAACTTCCGAGGGTTGGTACGACGGATGAAGCGTGTACATGGAAGTCTGAGCAAGACGGAACAACGCAAATGAACAGCAAATGTCGACAAGGACTCGGTCAATGCTTGTTGCATTAAATCGTCAATACTTCTGACTGTACACTATTCTGTTCCCTTAGGCTCTGGCGGCTGCCGCCGGGCGCCGATCATAGATAAATCGGCTTCGAATGATACATAAGAATCCGGATACAAGACCTCTTCCTATTCTGAGCCCCAGACCACTTTTCTGTGGTGGGTATTCCGACGACGTCTAGGTACCGCTCTATACATCTACTACCCAAAACCCTTGTTCGAACACCACCAAATCAGGCAATACTGGTTACAGTCTCCCCATGGAATTATTGGAACCTGGCGGCCAAGTGGGTGGAGGATTATTTTCATCGTATTGTTCCTCCTCGCCTTCTGGATTCAAAAATGGTTGACTTTGATCAGTATTGGTGCCACCCAAGAACACATCATGAGTAGCCGCTACATCATACGTGCCCCAAGAATTGTTGTGCTGCATATGCGATTCTTCTCCTTCCAGTTTGAGATTCGCAGAATGCTGCTGAGAGCCATCGAGACTAGGTTCTTGCTGAGGCAGTGTTCGGGGCGAGGGGAATGCGTCCGAATGCTGCACTGGCTCCTGCAGACGCCCGCTATTGCCGTAGATAGGCGTAGCTTGCATGAAGGGATGATTCATGTTTCTGATTGGGTCCACTGGGCTGTTGGTCATCGTCTGAGCGAGCCCGATGGCGTGGCTCGAGTTGCTCAAGTCATAGGCCGTGGAGTGCCGGCGGGAGAGTGGCTGGTCTACAAGCATGTTTCTGTAGACATCTGGAGCCAGCGTCGAAGACGTCGTCACCTGAGGGCGCATGACACCGTCCTGGTAGGCATATTGGTGGTGCGTTGAAGGTTGTGCGTAATTCGGTGGGGGCATGGGGGCTGCCATAGCCCCTGGATGTGTCTGCAGGTACTGCGCATGCTGCGGGGGTGGCATTTGTTGTTGCTGGGCGGGAACCATGGCGGTGGGCCATTGTCTCGAGTTGGCCACAGCCATGTTGACGTGAGGTACTGACCAGGTCCGGAAGGTAGGAGGGTGCATGTGGTTCACATACTCCTGATGCGCACTGCTCAACGGATGCTGTATTAGACGATTGTCGTCTACATCTACTTCATCGATGGGCGCTCTGAAGTTTTGGTTGAGAATGAGCTCGGGCCGGGGAACGATATTCCGTAGAAAGCCCGAGTGCGATGTTGGTGTGGCGAGGGCGCCGCTCATGACATCTTGAACTGTATAGTAGGAGACGAGATGATGCGGGACGCTTCTGAATTGGACGCTGATCGTTTTCTTGACAAGTCCACCCTCTTTGAACGGGTATGAGTCAACCAGAGATCCGATCAAGGCGCGCTCAGGATTCCTAGCTGCCTCGGAAGGATCCATGGAACCCGCACTGGATAAGTTCGCGGCATTTGCGCCGGCGGCGGTCCCATTCATCCCTGTGTTCTGTCGTAGGCACCCTTCGCTCTTGGAGATGCCGCCGTTGGTTTGCTTCTTGTTCTTCTTTGCGGCGCGCTTCTTCTCGCCGGGTGGAAATGGCCTCTCCAGCTCCCGGTAGATCAGATAATTCCCGAGGATTCGACTCGGGCTCCAAGTGACGCCGTCGGTCCATCGTTTAATACCTGAAGCGTGTTCTTCGTAGATGAAGATCTGACCGCTCTGGATAAGATCTTGGCGCTCACGATCGTGGGGTCGACGGGGGACGTGACGGAGATTACCAGACAGGCAAGCCTCGAACAGAAC
>NW_003315026.1:32157-33807 GCF_000150825.1 Verticillium alfalfae VaMs.102
GTCAATCGACGACGATACACCTCACCGCACGTCCCACCATCCTTTTTCACCGACGGGTCAACAGTCGAAGGAGAGGGGCAAGTCATGACTATTCCTAGTCCTGGTCCTGGTCCTAGCCCTGGTCTTGCGCCTGCGCTTGCGCCTGCGCCTGCACCTGCATCTTGTCCCGGTCCTGGCCCTGGTTCGGATCTTGGGCTTGGTTTTGGTCTTGGACTTGTGCTTTGCGCCTGGTCTTGGCCCCTGGTCCGCATTCTAGTCATGGACCCCGTCGAGTTTATCATCATGGGCAGGGTCCCGGCTCTAGTTTCGGCTCAAGCCCCGATACCACCTGGTTCGGTACTGTTCGTCCATCGCCCCCGCCCGGTTCTGGCGTCCCTCTCTGTTCTGGCCATTTTCGGTCCACGGCAGTAGGAATTCCCCAAGCCGGTACTTCAACTCGACCAACTGCCTCGTCAGCCATCCTTGCGTCCCCATTTCGTAAGAAGCTCGATGTATCCGCCCCCTACAACCGCACGGGCGGGGGCCTGGAAATAGTATAGCCTAGTGCTTGGCAGCATCTTGCATCTTGCATCCTGAATGGCGCATTTTTACGCAGCCCACGTCACCAAAGCCTGGGTGAGTTGCCAACGCTGCTTCCGCGGCAATTGCCGGTGTAATTTCTGTGACGGACGACTCTTTGGGACTCATTGGCCGCTTGGCGGAACAGGCGGCCCATTGTAGGGGAAGTTGGAAAGTGGGCGACAACGACGAGGCAGAAAATAGCAAGCGCGAGACAGAGAGAGAAAGAGAGCGGAGGAAATACAGAGAGACAGAGAGAATGAAGAATGCTGGGCTGGCCAAGGACTGCCGCACCAAAACGGGGACCGAATCAGAGCCTGCCTTAGCGTTCCCGTCTTGAGGAGCTACTTGCGCATTGGAGGTGGCTGTAGTCCGGCAGCCGTCCTAGCGCACCCTTGCTGTTAAAGACACGAGCGAGACAAAGAACACGCACCCAATCGGCCGTCCCCTTTGCAACCCAGTCAGGCGGAATGCGGCGGGAAGGGCGAGAAACAGTTGTATCTACCTTCAGGTCTGCTTGTATTGACCGGAAGCATGAGTGGGGCCATCATGTTGTTGTTCATGCTGGCGTGTGTGGTGCTTGGTCTTAAGCTATCTACCTAGGTAAGGTAGGCAGGTGAAGCTCGTGCTTGCTCTCGCAGCCATGCTCCTGCTCCTGCTCCTGCTCACAAGCTTGGGCTTATGCTTATGCTCAGGCTCAGGCTCAGGCTCAGGCTCAGGCTCAGGCTCAGGCTCATGCGTGTGCGCCAGAGGTTGATGGTACGAAAAGCTTTGGGACCAGCTTCGAGGCCAAGACCACAGCCGCCAACCAGGGAAGCAGATCGTCACTGAAGATCTTGGTCCGAGTGGAAGCCACCTCCAGGCTTGTCTAAGCTGGGTTTAGAACACGCGTGACAGCGCGTGAGCTCCAGATGTCTGACCTTAACCGACCACTGGGTGCTACCTACCTACCCGTTAATGCAACAAAGTAGCAAACAGTGCCGGGTGGGTTCACAATGGATGCAACGATAGCCAGCCATGAGCCTCGGAAGGCTGACGGATGAGATCTCTCTCTCCCCCCTCCTGTCCAGGAAAAAAACATTGACCAAACTC
>NW_003315026.1:34415-57497 GCF_000150825.1 Verticillium alfalfae VaMs.102
CCAGAAGCTCACTTGCTTACCTCCCTAGGCCGGCAAGTACCCAGGTGCGACGAACGGTTCTTTGCTTGTGTATAGGTGGCTGCGTCTTCTCGGCCGTCGATGTGGCTTAGTGGTCTGTCTTGGCAAAATTGTCCCTCTGAGATACAAGGCACTATGCGCTCGCCATGGTTGACGACAGCACCTGGAAGTACCTACTTGCCCTTGCGTGTCTCGTGCTAGTACCTCCCTCAGGCACACCACTGGGGGGCTTGATCCACTGAGGAGATCGACACCTGCCTGCCCACCCCCCGATCCACCCCTCTCTCCTTCTCCTACTCCCCATTAATGGTCCAACCCGGGCACATATTAGTTATCCACAGGAACCCAACTGTTCCATGTACTCATTACAGCAGACGCACTCTCGCTGTGCTCACACGCGTCCCTCTTTCCCTACATCGTGATGCTCTGTATTGCTTTCTGTCGTCCAGCAGTGCAGGGTGGACTAGTTTCATGGGATGATCGGCGCAGGCTCGCCTTCTCTTGCCGACGAGGAGCTTTATGCACAGAAGGCATCAGGCATTGCCGAGAAGCATAACAAATATTCTGCGCTTCCGCTGAAACCCGACCAGGAGGCACATACACCACCTATACACGCGCATCCTCTGAAAACAGTTTCAATGCTGCGGGAAGGGGGGGGGGAGGGAGCTGGTGAAAAGGGGCCCATTTCCTGCGCACATCCACTGCAGCACCACGGTGCCGGGTTGCCGGGCCACTTCTTTGCTGTATCAACTGGATGAGCACGGTGCCTGTTCTCAGTCCTCCAGTCTGTCCCTCGTGCGTCTGCTTTTGCGGCTATCGGCTCCCCTCTCCAAGTCCAGGTTCAAGCTTGGGTACAAGCTCCAAGCAGCTCTGACGAATAATGCCCGCTGTTCTTGGGTCTAGCGCCTGAGACCGGCCGGCACTTGTCATGACGGAGCCTAACTCTAAAATCGACGCTGGCTGTCAACATTGGGGCCAGCACTCGGAAGACGAACCCGGTAGGTTGCGCTACTGCCACGGTTACTGTGAATGCAACGCTGGCTTGGGCTGCGGCATATTCGCCTCCCCCTCCCTCCTCTCCTCTCCCAACGCACCTCTTTCTTCGATCCACCCGCCCTCCCATGTAGGGCTCATGTGTCCCCAACGTACACGCTACCTGGATAGATGCCTTGTTGGGTACTGGGCCATGTGTTGCTGCTGTCAGTGCCTGCTCAGGTACATTAGGTCTCGACCTCACATCTCCGGGAGGGTGGGTGTTTCGAGACGGAACGTGATCAAGGGGACGCAGGGGACCTGGAGATCCTAGGAGTGGTACAACTAGTAAGTGGACCACCCACTGTGCACCAAAGCCAGGCCACAAGGCCGCCAGGACGGCGGATCACTCTCTTGTCTTTCTCTCGAATGCATTAGGTGCATCGTGTCCTTCGATGTGCTCCTTCATTTCATATCCGTCACCAACTGGCATGTTCCGAGATAGAGAGGATCCCGGCAAGGCCAACTTCTAGGACAGGGTAATTGGATGCCCTAGACGGACCACCAGCATGGCAGCCCTGCTGGTGTTGGAATCAACCGCAGGCGATTAGGTGGATATGGAACCAATGGTGCCAGCACGGAGCAGGCTCCGAGCCCTGCTCAGTCGGATGTATTTTGGTGCCGAGAAGGCGGTGCCGTGACAAACCCGGGGCTTTTTTTTCTTTCATTTGGTCCATGCCAGCCCCAGTCTATGCCAACTTGTCGATATTGGTTTTCGTTGCGAGGTCGTTCTGCTCGTGATCCTCATTTCGAATCCAAGCCGGTGGGTTTGTCGAGTTTTGACACGAGTATCCACCCTCGCACCAGACTACCAGGGTAGCGTCCGCCTGCCATTCAGTCGTGCAGCTGAGGAGTCGAGATATAGAAGAACGGGTGCCCTGGTAATTATGGATGCAGCATGCCCATCTAATGGCTGTGGATATGTACGACTGTCAGTGTGGTCTTTGGCCTACCTCGTCGTCCTGGTCGGCTTGTCACAGGCCCTGTCACGTTTAAGGTATGGGCAGTCGTACATGGTACTCGCAAAGATCGAGCACGTCTGGGCCACACAAGCGTGAGCAAGCGCCATTCCAGGAATGTCACCCACCCCTTAGCGAGTAGGACCTTGGCCCGCCTCTCCACGAGCCTTCACGAACCGCTGTCAACAAGCTACTGTGGACTCGTACACCCTTAAGGGCAGGCAGCTACTATCTAGGCGGTCTGACAAGCTGCGGGGTCTGTACGTTTCGACGCTAGTCTGCACATGCGCCCGCGAGGCTGCGCCCTGCGCTCCCTGTCCCTCCCCACTTTGCAGGGACTCAGATGTACATGTACAGTAATGTCCTACGGGCAGGGATATACCGTACAAGTACGTACATGTAGGTGGAAGGTACATGCAGCAAGGAGGAATCGTTTGTTGCCTCAGCCCCGGGGGAGGAACTGGAAAGGCTTGTCTCGCCTCGCCGTGACATTACCTCTCACCTGTTCAGAACGCCGCGTACCCTCGACCTAGCACTGATTACTTTTAGTATCCTTGCCGAACTCGCTGACCCTGAAAACGATCTCAATCATCTGGGACGGGTAGCATGGGTCCTATTTGTGTGCGAGTATGAACATCAAGAGGCCACGCCCAGCCCTGGCCAGCTCGCTGCCTTGCTCTGTCACCTGTAGCGGCGGGCTACGTGAGTACCATGTAGGACAATCACAATGCCATCATCGGGTGCCCAGGTTTGTACTGTACGTAATGCTTGAGCACAAAAGCAACCCAAGCAAGGATACATGTCCTCCCACCGCCATAAAGACGTAAGTCGGTCCTCCCTTTCGTTTCGGGCATAATATGTGCCTCATGTTAACTACACTGCGAGACAGCCTAATAGCGCTTCATGAAGAGCCACGGTCGATCAGCAGCCGTGTCATTCGATGAAGTGCCATAGGCCCTTGACGGTGCTACCATGGGTACCGGCACCGCTCCTCGAAATGCCTCGAGCATCTTCCCAGCCTCGCCTGCACCGCTAAGCCCCCCGCTTGAACGATCGCCTGTGGTCCGAGTGGGGACGAGGACGCCGCATTCCCAGTTTCGGCACGTGAGTTTTGCCCTGCCGGATCCCCGCTCTTTTGTGAGTCGACCCCTGTAGAAGATGTCCAAGTCAGTCAGGGGCGAGACGCGTACACTGTACGTCCAAGTGTGGCATGCTGCGACTCACCACGCGCTTTCCGACAAGTTGGCACTCCCGACGTAGGCCCATCCCGCTCCTGGGTCGTCTTGGCCACCTGTACTGTTGGGCTGCACAAAAATGATTTTGTCGTGCATGAGAACTCCAGGCCTTGTACTGATCGAATCTCGAAGCATTTCTCGTGGGAACGTTGCAGAGCCCCACCACTTCTCTTGGAAACAGATTGTGCCGCCAGCCTATGGCACATATAGTTAGCCGGAAATGACCCATGGACGTCGGCGCGAGCACTTTTCAGTCGAGCTGAGTTCACTTACAGCCTTGCCGCCTCGGCTTCTCGCGACTGTGTCTTCCGTGGGAAAGTATATCCGCATCTTAACCCCGAGCGCCTTCTGGCTATCTGTCGCATTGAGTGCGGTTTTGGTGTTCCGCCGGCTGGGCTGGTTCCCTCCATCGTTTTGATCTTGTTGAGCCTGGTGGAAGATAAGATCCTCGTGAACTCAAGGAAGAACAAGTCTCCGTTTGACGTACCTTGACACGCCGTGTATATCGTCTTGATGAACGAATTATCGATCGAACCCAGTGATGACGTCTGTAAGTATGAAATCGTCAGTTTTGTCCATTGAAAGACCTCTTTGAATGCCTGGGGTCATGTTTCCTTACCACATAGTCAACTGTGATAGGCTCATCGGTTGACAAGCCCAATGAATGCACGGCACGGCTCAAACCATGGTATCCTACGCCAAGTTATCAGAACCCAGTAGTCAGTGCGTCTTGTAAGAGGCATCACGATGTAGACAGGATGTCCTACCTGTCTCCCCGGATAGTTGGTCCGTGTGGCCTCCAGCACTGCCAGCATCAGTCAGCACAAAGCAATGATACGAGGCTCCAAGCCAGAGCATGAATCTCGCAGGGAAGATGCAGCGCAGGCCGTGATGGTCCGTGAAAGCTTACATGGTGTGAATGAAACGGAAGCGCTCCGTCTCAGTGAAGTCGAAGTTATCGAGGCTCTTGACCAGACTTTCGTCCAGTCCCTGTGCCCGAAGGAAGCGTCGCAGCTCGGTGCCAAAGGAAACTCCCGCGGCATCATTTCCTCGGATTGCATCTCCATCACCTGACGCTTGAACGATTCGTGGGAGATCAATAAGAAAAACCATCTATACTGTCAGCAGACTGATCCGTAGATGGAGTGTGAGGCCGGAGCTTTTTGATGGAACATACGTTCTCGAGTACTCCCGTCTCTCCCCAGTCGTAAGGGACCAGGTTACCAGATGGCACAACAATGCGCAAGTGACTGACAATTGTCAGTGAATCGTGAGAAGTATATGTGCGGAGAGGCCAATCGATTACTTTTGGTACTTCAACAGTTGCAACTTTGAGTGCATACAGCCAATGCCGTACATGGGAGGAAAGCAGAGTTTGATTCGGCTGCTCGGTACGCTGGCTCTCAATGTCTCTTGCTGCTATATGGTCAGCGACTGAACTCTCGACCTCTTGGTTGAGAGCACGCCGAACATGGGTCATACCTCGGCACCGTTCTTTGCATACGCAATGAATACCATTCTTGTTCTGGCAGTGTCGACTTTGGAAAGTAACCAGGGCTCATCCCATTGGAAAGATGACACGACAGCTAGCTCGAGCTTGTCCTTCTCGAGGACTTCTTCAATCTTGATGTCGTCATTTGTGCGCGGAAAACCATGCACCCACGTCCTTTTGACGACTCCTCTCGGGAAGCGTAGCTCCGGTACTTGGCGCGTGACTTGATTTCTATTCGAGGTCGTGACACCCATTAAAATCGAAGCTGACGCATCCTGCCTCAATGTAGTTGGATCAGTCGATCCTGGTGTTGCTGGTATTTTCAGTCGTTTGCCTTGCGGCCCATCAAGCGAGGCATCTTCAGCCGTTCGTTTGCGAAGCCGCTGTAGGCGCGCCTCTTCCATTTTCTTCCTATCCAGCAACCAGGAGTCCGGACCGACGACCTTGACTACCTGGTCTAGAGTCTTGGTGCCTTTGGGTGTAGGCTTCTGCTCCGAGGTTCTGGGCTTTTCTGCTTCCTGCTTTAGAGATGATGCGATAGCAGCTTTGAGGGCCTCGTCTTCGTCATAATCGCCGTTGACATCTTGGTAGGGAGTTTCTTCAGGTTGCTGGTTTGGCGACGGTGACGCCATCTTTGGGTTTGGATTTCCCGAGAGCTACCCCTCGTTCTCGAAAGGTTCGTTGAATGGCAATGATGGGTTATGGCTTCTTCCTTGCCTACGAGGGAGGCCGGCAAAATTGGACCAGGCGTGCGAGTACTTCGGTATTTGGGATAGAGCACTATGAGCTCTACCAGCACTCAAAACACGCTGACCGGCAAAATGATTCTTTGGATTAAATGACCTTGGTTTTACGCGCGACAGACCAAGGCCACGTGCGAGGTTCGGATGAGAATTCGTGACCCTTGGCGGAGGTGGTCTACACGTCCTTACACCTGCGCCACACCAAACGCGACTTGACCACGAGACCACGTGACATCGTATCTGCCTAATATCAAAGCAATTCTTCGCATTCACAGGGACAGGGGAAATTGTCCAATGCCTTCGACGTGATGGCCCATCAATGCACTGACCAAGCGCTAAGTCATTAGACTGCAGTGATCTTACAACGAATACATTACTAACATCATACGACTTAAAACAGTTTGTCAGGCGTTCACAACGCCCAGAGGGGAAGAAATTGGTAAGGATTGTATACAGTGGTAGTTTCGCTGTCCTTGTCATGATCTGACCATCGTGTGGCTAATGTGCACAAGCGAGCACAAAGGAGACACGCTGTACGGTGCGCCCTGAAACCATGTACCAAGCCTTGCCTGGTTGACGTTCCCTCAAAGTAGCGAATCCGGGTCTCGGATGTACGAGATCAATCCGACGCCGGCAACCATGGTCCTCCCACGCAAGCCAAAAAAAAAACATCCTTAACCCTTGCACCGCAGTGAGAACAATCATGTGCTGCAAAGCTTTCCCGCGAAGACTGTCGTAAATGAACAGAGACATGAAATCAAGAGGTCCCAATCAAGACAATTTAAGAATTCGCCTCAAGTCATCCTCCATTGCTAGCAAGCCCCGCAGGCCGGCTGGCAGGCGCGGAAGAACTCACGAGGGCCTCATTTGGGAGGGCTGAAGATGTCGTTTCTGAGCCCGAATTCTTGGGGCCGAACAGATATTTTTTCAGGGCTTCTGTTGGATCTCCGTGAAGCTGCGACGGCGAGACTCCATTGTTTGTGGGTTCTGGGACTGGGCCGCCTGCTGCGCGTATGCGATCTTGATAGGGAGTGGAAAAGGCAGGCCCAACCGGCCGTCCTGGAACACCGTCAAGCTCTGCCATGGGGATACCGGATGAGGAACGCTGCGAAAAGGCTTGTCTCTGGGCAATCCGTAATGCTGTCGGGGCATTGTTTGAGATCCTTGGGGCATAGCGTTGGGAGAAAACAGATGTCGGCTGGTAGAAGCATCGCTGACGAAGCTAGGGCGACGAGCCTTCTCCTTCTCCGCACGATCGGCTCTGAACATAGCCTCCAGTGGTGACTCACGCGCCTCGTTGGCTAGTGGCCGCCGCGGAGTCGGCATTTCTGGCTCTGTAGCGGGCGGAGATGGCTGCTGCTGGGCGTCTGGCGGCGAGTCTGCGTACTAGGCGATCCAGCAAATGGCTTGTAGAAACTTGGTATCGGCAAAGCAGATGGTGCCGGAGAAGCGTGGAACGTAGCGCCAGCGAAAGCGGCTGAAGACGGTAGCCTGGGTACGGCGGCGCTGTTCGGAGTGGTCTGGCGCACAGTTCGTGCGAAGTCGGGAGGAGGTGTCGATGCTGGGACGAGCCTGTTGTGACTACTGATGATGGCATTTGATGTGATCGCGGCGCGCGGAAGCTTCGCAGAGCCTGCTGAAAGCGACAGCTGCATATCAAATGCGGGAGAGCCGACTTTGAGGTGTGGACGGTTGAGGGCCCTGATCATATCCATCTTCGAAGTCACTGGCAAGTCGTTCTCAGATGCATACATCCTCTGCAAAGCGGGTTTGCCGTTATTTCGGGCGGCGCGACGGCGCGACGGCGTAGGTTTTGCCTGCTCCATTGCTGTACTGGATTTCGGCGCAGATGTTACAATATTTGATGGTATGGAAGAGCCAAGTCCGCCAAGAGAAGGCAAAGGTCGCGCGAGGTGACGGAACTGACGTTTTGGGTGTTAGCAGGCGCCTAGTTCGTGAGGGGGAAGCCAGCCTCGGGCGCGCGTTTGTTGCGCCAGTTGGCAATGCACGTGCGTGTTATGGGATGCCCAGCTGATGTCGAAATGAGATGGATATGTCGGTGATTGTGATGTAGGTGCAAAGAATCCGGATCATGGTGGAGAGGCAAGACGTTGGGTTGGAGGCAACCCTTGACACAGAAGTAGGCTGTGGAAGTAGCCAAGCAGCCCTGTTGGTTGACGAAAGCGGATGTTGAACGCAGATGACAGGATGTGCATGTGTGTAATGTGGGCCGAGGGGTAAAGTAGGCGGTACGCTGGCTCAGCTTGGTGACGTGGGTTAGGAGCAACGCTGGCACGGCACGTGATCGACAGCCAACCTTGCCGTCCGCTCCCCTCGACCAAGCAACTGTCTGTGGAAAATGCACAGACCGCCATTCTGCCCAAAGGTATTCTAACTCATCTCTAGTAAGGTACACAAAGCAACAACCTCTCGTCATCGAGCACCTGGGAAAATGAGACCATGAGGCGGTTGTAGCCTATAGACATACGCACTATACAAATAGCATGCCTGCTAGCAAAAGGGCGTGTGTTCTGGGTACCTACCTGGGTCAACAAGCAGGGACGTTGGAATTGGAAGGTCTAGTTTTGGCACTGTGCTCTGAGCACCCTATTGGGTAGGCGATCAGTTCAGGTTCCCGCCACCCCTCCAAAGAGAGTACCTACCTTGAGTAGTAGTTACCAAAGCAGGTGCCTCCATCCAACTTGCCCGAAAAGCGTCTCCTCGAACACCCCAGCAACATTCGACCAGACAAGCTTTTCTCTTGCTACCTACCTACCTAGGTACGTCGGCTCAGAATTCCGTGACTTGACCCGTCCTTGTCCCTTCCTTGCAGGCGTCACGCCGTCCGACAGCAGCTGGCAATCGTCCCCCGCGGTGTCGCTCCGAGCTTAGCTTACCGAGTTGTCTAGACCTTGAGGGAACTTCCTGGACTCTGACTTCGATCTATACCGCTCTCCATCCAACGACCAAATTCACACGGTTCTTGTCACAATATTCGTATCACACTTCACGGCAACTTCAACTCTATCGAACGCATTATCAACCCCCGCGGAATCACTAGCGAGTCATGGCCGACGTGGACATGACGGACGCTCCCGTCCAGGCAGTCGCTACGAAGAAATCCAGTGGCTCAGAGGGTAAAGCCACCGATGGAAAGAAGCGCTTTGAGGTCAAAAAGGTCGGGCCGGACAGTCTTTGCAGACAGCACACACTTGGCTGACTTACGATGATAGTGGAATGCTGTTGCGTTGTGGGCTTGGGATATTGTTGTCGACAACTGCGCCATCTGCAGAAACCACATTATGGATCTTTGTAAGTTTGATATCTGGCAGGGACAGACGTGGCTCCGACAAACTTTCAAGACTGGCCCGCTAACAGCAATGGTCTCATCCAGGTATCGAGTGCCAGGCCAACCAGGCCTCGGCGATTAGTGAGGAGTGTACGGTGGCTTGGGGGATATGCAACGTGAGCAGTGCCCGCTCCCCGGACTGCCTCATGTTATGGAGGGGTGTCGCTGACGAAGCTATAGCACGCATTCCACTTCCATTGCATATCGCGATGGCTCAAGACTCGACAAGTATGTCCTCTGGACAATCGTGACTGGGAATTTCAAAAGTATGGCCGTTAAGGAGAGACGGGGATTTGCCCAAGGGCCCGTCGGCGGGAAGCACGCAGGCAGGGAACGTACATCCGATGGGGCGGCGGCAACAATGGGAGGTGGAAACAACGAGGGCTGAAGAGCATGATATCATGGACCAACAGCCAGCACGAATAGCGCTTCTGACACCACGGAACTCGCGTACTTTGATATGAACCATTGTCATCATCTCATCCATTTTACTCCCGCTCGTCATCCCGTCTTCTCCACGACTGTGGTGTCGCCGACAGCACCTTGTGGTTCCAGCCACTTCACTGGGTGCCGGTTGTAGAATGGCCAAGGTGGCACGACAACAAGGAACGTCAAGGCCGTGCCGCCAAGCCCAATGTAAACAGCCAGCTTGATATCTTGGAGGATGAAGCCGACGACAAACGTGAGTACCTGAAACACAAAGACGGTGCGATCAGCGAATGGTAGCCATCAAGGTTGGTCTCAGGCAGCAAAGACGAGACGTACCCCGAAGGCAGAGAGCAGAAAAGTAGACAAGAGCTCGGCCTTCTTTTGTCCTTCAAAGTCCTGTTGGTAACACAGATGGGTCAGCGGGAGGGAGCGCCAAGGGTTGGACTGATCCGCCTATGACAACATACAATCTGGCCCTCGGCGAGATCCCGAACTTGGTCCAGAATCTGTTCAGCCATGGCGATGCGACCTTGCGTCAGGCAAGATCGGGAGTTGTCCGTAGAAAGTGGACAAGAAATGGTGATACAACGAGGAGCCGGGCGATCAATTCAAAGTGTTCCTCCCAGAAGTGCCCGGGATAGCTTGAGAATTGAGAAGCGGATGCAACAGCCTGTATCGCGATGCGGTCGCAGGATGGGCGTGCTGCAACGTGGTGTTCCTTAGGTAAGCGATGCTTGTGATGCTATCGGGACGAGTGGCTACCTTGCCTTGGGTGGTGCACAGTATGAATTCGAGCCGACGGAAGCCCATAATCATTCCTCCCACCAAAATGACGACGCATCGGACATGTTCCGAAGCATGCCCCAACCGCGGAACCTGCCCGAGAGCCTTACGCAAGTTAGGCAGTTCCTGACTAAATTTTCTGGCCTCCCACCTCTTGGGAGAGGGATATCAGCCCCAATGAACGACGTCCATTCTTTGACTTCGACATTTCGTTGCTTCACCTTTCCCACTCTCCTCCTTTCGTCTGCACCCGCCCAGTCTCTCAACCTCAACTGCAAACACAACAACCGCATCAGTTACCAATTCATTCGTGTCTCCAATTCACGCACTCCTCGGTTTTATCGAGTCTAGGGAAGGTCAAGCTCGTTATTTGGCACTCTGACTTTGGTCCAAAATCACGATCACCTCATCACTACATCTGAACTCTTCTGGCTTCACGACGCCCACCCGCCCGCGTCGAATTGAACACAGAAGGTCGCAAGACCCAACAACACATCTCTAGTCGTCAGAACACCACCAAGTTGGCTTCACTCGCCCCGCTTCAGCTCTTCCCTACCCGTTCGCTCCTAGGTCCTGGATTCTGGGTCTACAGTGGAGTGAACAAGAAGCCGCCTTAAGTAAACTTTGCCCGACAATCGCGACCAAACTCTGCAGCGACAAAACCAAGCACCCTGACTGTCGCCTCGGCAGAATACGACGCCTGCCTTGGGTCTGGACAGCGAAACATATCCACGATCTATGCGCGCAGTGCGCTACAGCTGTAGCCAGCTACCCGGCAGCGATATTCGCTTCGGCTAGTCAAGTTATGGGAGCCAATATCTGAGTTCAGACGCAGGGGCTCCTGCCGGCACAATTCGATCAAGCGCTGCTTAATTGTTAGATTCCATCTTTAAAACACCAACTCTCACGACCCCAACTCCAACTCCGACCCCATCTGGTTTAACAAAATGTCGGATCACGAGGAAAACGGCTCCGATGTGGGCTTCAAGACGCCTATCCCTGAGCTGGATGACCACAGACATCAACCACCCTCTTCACAGCAACATGAGCGGGTCCGTCGAGGTACCTTCGATTCGCTGTACGGTGCTCGTCTTCTGGCCGCCGACGATGATCAGGCACCGGACAATTCCAAAAATCGACTAAAAAGCTCAGAGGAGGCAATCTTGGACGACGAGATCGATCAGGCATCACCCACTACCCGGCGCCCTCGGCGGCCTACGGTGGAGACTATTGGCGAGCAGCGTTCGATCTCGCCTCCCAACTCTGTCAAGGCCTTTGCCGAAGCTCGCCGTCGCGAACGTGAGATGTCGTTTT
This sequence comes from Verticillium alfalfae VaMs.102, assembly GCF_000150825.1. NCBI lineage: Eukaryota > Fungi > Ascomycota > Sordariomycetes > Glomerellales > Plectosphaerellaceae > Verticillium > Verticillium alfalfae. Next base: position 45,770 of record NW_003315026.1, read on the forward strand.
CGGAACCGAGACCTGAGGAAACTGAACTACATCGAGCTATTTCCATTGCCAGTCGTCGAAGCAGGCCGCGCACTGTGGATGATGACGCCGTCAGTATGGACTCGAATCACACAGCCGAGGAAGACGTTTGCTTTCCACTTCAGGACAAGGGCAGGAAGGATCAGTTGTACATTGATTTCGACTACCTGGAGAACTTCTTGCAGTCTGAGTCTGCTGCACGTGCTCTCAGCAAACAGGAGACTGTGGACAGAAGCTTTGCGGATTTACGACCCCAAGGTTCCAGCTGCGCCCTGATGGGATCCAGTTGGCCACTCTAGATGGAGACATCCTTGACATGCCCTCCGAGTCATCGATGGCGGACGACAACAAAGAAAAACCCACTCTGGCTGACGAGTTAAGGGCTCCTCAGCAGCCGTCCATTGATAAGAACCGTTTCAGCTTCTTCTCCTCGGCTTGGGAGTCCACCATCCATGCTCAAGACTTTGGTGACCTGGTTCTACCAGGAGAGGATGTTCGGGGGTTGTTTGCTTTGCCGCCAAACGAATCAGACGGTGTCTGGTGGCTCAATGTCAACAACCCAACAAAAGAAGAAGTCCAAGCCATTTGCAAGGCATTCGGGATCCACCCTCTTACGATTGAGGATATCACCACTCAGGAGGCGCGCGAAAAGATCGAGCTTTTTCCTTCCTACTACTTCGCGAGCTTTCGCTCGTTTCAGACAGTAGAAGAAGACGATGGGCAAGAGTATGAGCCATTCAATATCTACGTTGTTGTGTTCAGAGAAGGGACTTTGAGCTTCAGCTTTCAACCAAATGCTCATGCTTCCCACGTTAGGAAGAGGATTGCTTTGTTGAAGGATTATGTTGCTCTCAGCAGTGACTGGATTTGTTACGCGATGATGTAAGTCCGTCTGTTGCCGAGAGCATTACTCCCTAGCGACGCTAATCGTTGTCTTCTTATTCATCAGTGACGACATTGTTGATTGCTTTGCGCCAATCATTCGAAAGATTGAGCTGGAGGCTGACTCGATTGAAGATGAAGTCTTCGTCATTCGCGAAGGCGATTCAAGCGTCTTCTTGCGGTCCATCGGGCGAGTGTGCAAGAACTGCATGGCATTGATGCGTCTGCTTGGAGGAAAGGCTGACGTACTCCGTGGTTTCACCAAGCGCTGCAACGAAAACTACAAGGTGACACCTCGGATGGATATTGGCTTGTACCTCGGCGATATACAGGATCACGTGGTCACGATGGTCACAAACCTCGGACACTTCGAGAAGATCCTGTCTCGTTCTCACAGCAACTACCTTGCACAGCTATCCATCAACAACATTGCACAGGGAACAGACACCAACCGGGTGCTGAGCAAGATCACATTTCTTGCCTCAATCCTGGTGCCGATGAACCTCGTAAGTGGCTTGTTCGGCATGAATGTCCGCGTGCCTTTCCAGGATGGTCCGAACGTGATTCCATTCTTCACCATTATGGGCAGCCTGTTCTTCTTCTGTATCGTCATCTTGGTATGGGCTCGCAGAGCCAGGTACATATGACGGCATGGTAAGAACCCGATACATCTTCCAGCTTAGTTCGTGCACACACACACACACACAATGATCCGGCACACGAGGGTTTCAACTGCTTGATGAAAATTAGAAACGCTTTCCTAGGTATCAATATATACGCTCTTAACAAAACCAAAGAAACTCTGTCTGCCAGGCTGAGGACCAGGGCAACGTAGATGTGACAACAATTCAAGACATGCACACTCAGTATAGGGCGTGCTGCGTTCTCATCCAATCTCTCCATGTTTTTGTTCTTGCTTTGGAATACCCCTAATTGCGCTTCACAGACACTGTTCAGTTCCACTGCTCATGATTCCCACACCACAGAGTTCAGGTTTGTCATGACGCAAGCCTCACCGTCTCGCTTCACAAGCCGCCCAATTCGGGAGACCTGTTCACCCGCAGCCTCCAACGCTGCTACAGTATCCTGTATTTGGTCCACGCCGACAGCCACCACCATACCGATGCCCATGTTGAATGTACGGCACATTTGAAGCGCCTCAACATTACCGCTGATCTTGAGCCACTTGAAGACGGCCGGCACTTGCCATGACGTCAAGTCTATCTCGGCAGCGAGTTCGTCTGGCAGCATGCGAGGCACGTTGTCGATCAGACCTCCACCGGTGATGTGTGCGAGTCCCTTGACAAGGCCCTTTTCGACAACTCCGCGCAAGCTCTTCACATAGATTCGTGTTGGTGTCAGCAGATTCTCGCCCACGCTCCGACCTTGGTCCCAAGGCGCCTGGTCGGAATATTGCAGTCCTTCGCGTTCCACAATTTTGCGAACGAGTGAGAACCCATTCGAGTGCACACCACTTGAAGCAAGTCCCAGAAGAACATCTCCCTGTGCCATGTCCTGAGTACGCGGAAGTCGGTGGCGGCCAGTCATGACGCCAACGGCGCAGCCCGCCGCATCGTAGTCATCTTTCTGGTACATGCCTGGCATCTCAGCAGTCTCTCCGCCGACCAGCGTGCAGCCAGCATCGATGCAGCCCGCCGCCACACCCTCAACGAAGGATGCCGCCGTGCTGAGGTCCAGCTTGCTGCAACCATAGTAGTCAAGGAACATGAGAGGTCGCGCACCCTGAACCACCAGGTCGTTCACATTCATGGCGACCAAGTCGATGCCCACCGTGTCATGTTTGCCCATCTTCTGCGCAATGAGCAGCTTGGTACCCACGCCGTCAATGGCACCAACAACAATGGGAAGCTGACCATCTTCCATCTGAATGCCACACTTGGCCAAATCTACCTCACCTCCAAAGCCTCCAATCTCAGCATCTGCACCAGGCTGTCTTGTGGCCCTCACAGCCTTCTTAATACGCTCCACAAAATCATTGCCGGCGTCGACGCTCACGCCGGCGGCGGCGTATGTGAGCGCCTCCTTAGCCCCGGTCTTGTTTCGGAAGGCACGGTGAGCGATGTCCTTGCGGTAGTACATCTTGTCAAACTGGATCAGCTTGATATCCTCCTGGTATGCCTTGTTGACCGCTGCCTCTAGGGACTCGGCAGCCGTCGCGTTGACGGCAATAACCCGACCGCCCGCAGTCTGGAGCTGTCCTTCCGCCGTGAGTATTGTTCCGGCGTGGAAGACGGTGATGTCAGGCGAGCTTGACGCCTGCACATTCATCGGCGTGCCCTTGGCGTAGGCGTCGGGATAACCTCCAGCAGCGACAACGACGGTAGCGCTGAATTTTGGCTCGATCTTCACCTTGACGCAATCTAGGCGAGCTTCGTGCGCCGTGCATGCGAGCATGATTTCGGCAAGATCGGTATCGGCAGACAGAAGCGGCAGGACAGTTTGCGTCTCTGGGTCGCCGAAGCGGACATTGTATTCAAGAGTCTTGGGTCCGTCAGGGCCGATCATGAGCCCAGTGAACAGGACGCCCCTAAAGGGCATGCCGTCTTGGCGCATGCCTCGAATGGTAGGCTGCACAACCTCATCTTCGATGCGTTTAATCAATGCATCCGTGGCAATAGTGGTGGGTGCGTAGCAGCCCATACCGCCGGTGTTCGGGCCCTGGTCTCCATCTCCGATCCGCTTGTGGTCTTGCGCCGGAGGCAGCGAGATGGTGTGGGTACCGTCGCTGAAAGTGAGAATGCTGAGCTCGTCGCCGGTCAGAAATCTTCGATGACAACCTCCTGTCCGCATCTCCAAAAGCCTTGTCGACCATGATCTGCTTCAGAGCAGCCTTCGCCTCGTCTTTGGTAGCCGGGATAATGACGCCCTTGCCGGCGGCGAGTCCGGTGGCCTTGATGACGACATTATGCGATATGCGATCGAGGTATGCGAGTGCCTGGTCGAAGTCGGAAAAGTTCTCGTAAGCGGCGGTGGGAATCCCGTGCTTCTTCATAAAGTCCTTGGAGAAGGTCTTGCTGCCCTCCATGCGAGCGGCCTCTTTGGAGGGACCGAAGCAGGGAATCGCAGCGTCGCGGAAGTACCCCTCGACGCCATCGACGAGAGGCGCCTCCGGGCCAGGAACAACCAATGTGATTGCATTGGACTTGGCGAATGCAACGAGCGCCGGGTAATCGTCCGCAGCAACGGAGGAGACATTGGTGGTCTTGGGACAGGTCGCAGTGCCACCATTGCCCGGAACCGCAAAGATGGCCTCAACGGTGGGGGACTGGCTCAACTTCCAGGCGAGCGCATGTTCGCGACCGCCATTACCAATCAGCAAGATCCGCATGGTAGAAGCCATCGCAATGGTTGGCAAATTTTGAAGCGATATCGGTAGGTTGAGTGATGGAGGGGTGACTGGGGGACAAAAAAAAATTCCCCCACTTGCCTGATTGTGTTGATGGGTGCGGAAGCAAGCGGGAACTGAACTACCCCTCTGTCAACCCCACATTGCGACAGATAAGAAGATAAGATATGGATAAGCAGCTCACTTGATGACTGAGCTTCGTGCGAGCTTGGTTGACGGCCTGAGGTGCAAGCAGACCTGGTGTCGCAGCGTTGAATCCTGTGACGACCTCCTATTGCTCCAAGGTCTCACATTCTCACCAAACGCAAAAACAACAACAGCACACTCAAGCCTTCCGCAGTATCAACTGAACTCCGGTAGCGTAAGTTTCCTGATTTTGTTCAATCACAACTCCGATTGACACCCAGTTCCTCTCAGATCTGCCAAAATGGACGCCTCGCGACAAGGAATCGAAAACTCAGACCTCGAAAAACTCAACGACAAGGACAAGCAGGAGCTTCGTCAGTTCCTTGCCAACGAGTCACAAAGATCGCAGATCCAGTCCCGTGCGTCCCCCACTGCCTACGGCCACTCGTCCGCCGCCACTTGATCGTCCCTGCAGATACAGGCGTACTGACCTGTCGTAGAAACACATGCGCTCACCGAGATCTGCTGGAAAAAGTGTGTCACGGGCTCCATTCGAGGATCCAAGCTGGACAATGGCGAGGAGAAATGTCTAGCAAACTGCGTCGACAGGTTTTTGGACGTCAACTTCTTGACCATGAAGCACCTGAACAGCATGCGTTCTGGTTAAAATAAAGATTTTGTACAAAAACATGACGGCATCACTGTATCATTAACAGTGGAATATCTTGTGTGTACTAAATTGACAACGTTCGTCGCATGCGCAGTCCAAAAGAGCTCGAACTCCACCCTGTGGACGGGACATAAACAAATCATAGGGGCATCGTCACCGCAATTCATGTTACAAAGACTCAGCGATTCGGCGTTCATGTGGATTGTGGACGTGTTTTCGGTACGCGTGCCGACTACACTAAATCGACGTGTCGATTGTGTTTGGGTGCCTATGGTGTTGCCACACCAGGCGTTTAAAATGACAACCTGTGACGCCCTATGCCCATGCTTTGCGAGTGAAAGTCCTCCACCGAGTAGACCGAACAGACCGATACCAATCACCTTTTAGACGAGGGCCAGCTTGGTGGCAGCAATGTCGAGGGCATCGACGTCGGGCGTAAGGCGGGCGTAGGCCTTCTTGGAACCGTCGGGGCTTCACTTCGGTTAGTTGTGGGCAGCGCTGACTTGGGGTTGATTCCAACACATACCGGACGAGGGTGTTGATCTTGACAGTGTCAATGTCGTAGAGCTTCTTCAGGGCCTGCTTGATCTGGGCCTTGTTTGCCTTGATGTTGACGATGAAGACGAGGGTGTTGTGCTCCTCGATCTTCTTCATGGCGCTCTCGGTGTTGAGGGGGTGGATGATGACCTTGTGCTCATCGAGACGGGGCTCGTGAGGGATCGACTTGCGGGGGTACTTGGGCGAGCGCGAGACCTGGAGGGTCTTGGGCAGGTGGAAGCTGGTTGTGTACCTGACCTTGGTCTTCTTCTGGGAGTTGGTCTGCGCATCGAGCATTAGCGGACCGCGTGAGAAACACACTCAGTAGAACGGCGATTCCGGCACTTACACCCTTGAGGGCAGCCTTAGCAGCAGCGTTGGCCTGCTTGGAGCCCTTGGGCGCCTTGGAGGCGCCACCTAGATTAGAGAAGAAGCATCAGCAATCGCTCTGTGAAGAACTCGCAAAGTCTGCTGCTGCATGATGCCCAGGCAACTGGTGTCGAAAATGCCGGAGTAACAAATTGGTGCGGCGACGCATATTGCGCAAAAAGGATTTTGGGGTCAAGTTGTATTACCCTTGGTCTGCGTCTTGGGAGCCATTTCGACGATGTTGCTGGACGTGTTAGGCGGGTTGGGCGTGTCGGATGGTGTCGAGGTCAGTCGCTGAAGGGGAACTTTTTTTCTCTTTCAAGCAAACGAGTGAAGTTTGTGTGTCGATATTCGAAAAGCCGCTAGGGCAGCGGAGAGGGCCCGCTTACCGGGAATTGTGATTGGTAGGCATGGTGCTAGAGCGGGACCGAACCATCGGATCACGTGAGGAAGTGTCCTCAACCAACTGCGGAATAATTCCCTGACGTAGGCAATGTCTGTGGAGTACTGAGCTGGAGGGAGACCAGGCAAACATACTGGTCCATGTGACAAGAAGGCTCTAATTTTCACCTCTCAGACTACAGGAGCTCAAGTGCATCACCAGCTTTCGCAGTTTCACATACCACCAGCAAGTTTCTGTCGTGCCTTACTCGCCCAGTATGGCGAGGAAACAGAGACATGCGACCACAAGCTTATCTCGAGGCCGCCCCCCAACTCTACAGCGCAAAGTTCATTCGATATCCAGGAAAGAAACTCGGACGCTCATCAACGCCCACCACACACTCCAGAAGAGACGGCAACAAGCCATCTCGCGCAATGACAGCGTTCTAGTAGCAGCTATCGAGGCAGAGATTTCGTCCCTTGGCGGCATCGCAGAGTATCAACGGGCCAGCCTTCAAGGGCAGAGAAACGATAGGGGCGGCGACAGCTCCAAAGTACTTCTTGAGTGGCTGAAGCCTGCTATCACACAAATGAAGGCGGCCTCATCGGTACCAGATCAACACTTTCGCATGCTCGAGGTGGGAGCACTGAGCACAGAAAATGAATGCTCGCGAAGTGGCTTATTTGAGATGAAACTCATCGATCTCAATAGCCAACACGACGATATCCTTCAACAAGACTTTATGGAACGCCCTTTGCCGACGAAAGACAGTGAACGGTTCGAAATCATCTCACTTAGCTTGGTCCTCAACTACGTTCCCGACCCTGTCCTACGGGGTCGAATGCTGCATCGCACCTTGGCATTCCTACGTGAACCACGGATCGACCTGCCTAGGGAAGGCAGCGCAATCTTTCCGGCACTGTTTCTCGTGCTTTCTCGTAGTTGTGTGCACAACTCGCGATACTGTTCACTCGAACGTTGACTGAACTCATGCTCTGCTGGGCTACACGTGCATACAGACCAAGTACACCAATAAGGTATGGCGTACTTCCTTTGGAGGCGGACAGAGCCACCTCGGAATCCTTTGACGATTTTCCCCAAGAAAAGAGGTCAATGCCGGGGGAGATCGCAACAACTTCGCCATTGTTCTCAATAAAGCATGAATTAATGGCGTCAAATTTATCCACCTGCAGACTACCCGTCGCTACAGCGTCGGTGCTTCTCCATCGCCCTGATACAGAATATGCCGTGAGAAGCATGCCCAAACTAGGATGCGGGCAGAGGGATAATGCGATACTCGACTGCGTGTCTGAGTCGGCATCAAGAGCTCTTCGAAGATTCGTTCCGCTTCCCACCGACGGCCAGGCCCTCGAAGGTTTGAACGGCCTGGCCTTCGCCCACATGGCATTCCGGTAGCGGGGCGTTGCCCGGGCGCACCACGACAAGACTGTGCATTCCAGCTGCTCGTGCGGCGGAAACCTCATCCACGTTGTCGCTCAAGAAAAGCCATTCCTGAGGTTGAGTGTCGGGATATCTGGAGAGAATGCTCGTATAGCTGCTAGATTCCATCTTCATCCCAGCGTTGACCGTGTCGAACCAGTCCGAGATGATGGGAATCAAGCTGGGCGGTGAGGCATTGGTATGCCCAAAGAGAAGCTTCTGCGCAGGAACCGAACCGGACGAGTAAATTATGAGCTTGATGCCAGCATCGTGCCAAGCCCGCATGCTCGGAGAGACGTCTGGAAAGAGGGGGGCTTTGATATCCCCTGATTCGTAGCCTGCTAGCCAGAGGTAGCCTTGCAAGGCCTTGAGGTATGAGACCTTGACATCACGCTTGACAAGGTCCGCAACGTGGGCCTCGAAAACTGGCCTTGAGGACGCTGCTGGCTCAGGGAAGGCGTTGCGGTACGGAGCAAAGTCTGGACTATCCCACTTCTTGTCTAGAGTCACAGGCAGGGCTTGAAGTGCGTAAGGAAACTGAGCAAAACCACGTCGTCAGCTATGCCATGTCCACTCACATGCTGCCTGGCCATGCCATCTAAGGCGGTGAGTTGGCTCAGCGGCCCAGGCGACGTAGACCAGATATCGACGAAGAACCTACCAGGACATCCTTGACGAAAGAAATCGGACAAACAGTCCCCTCTGACAGGAACACAAATCATCAGCCTCTCACATCACACTACCAAACCACGGGGCGAGGGGCCAGGGGAGCCAATGGAGGGAGTAATGTAAGATTGGGAGGTGAAAGGGTGCGGATGGGCGGAACCCACCAATGTCCAGCAAGACAACCTTCACGGCCGCCAAGTCGGCCGCGGACGTAGTTGCGGTCGCGGACGCCATGCCGGGTCTCGATCGGGCCAGGGAGAACGGTAATGGCAACGGCGGTGAGAGACCAAGTTGCACCGTGGACGGGGGTGTGCGGGAGGCTGAACGGAAAATAGATGTACGAAATTTTTCACCGGCTAGGAAGAAGCGGTGCGCTGTAATGGTATTCTTGGTTGTTCGATCTCTGGCCCCCGGTCAACAGAAAATTTTCACCACCATTCCTAGGTCAAACAGTTCACGATGATTCGACTACCCCAATGGTGTGGGTGGTAGTTGGGAGACTCTATTCATGCAGGAGAATGGGCACAACGAAATTAGGAGAAGGCGGTCAAGCAGCCAGTCTCGGTATCGCTGCCGGAAGCAAGTGTAGTGACAGATGGAGGAGCCAGGGACCTGCATGGTCTGGAGGTTGGGGGGGTTAGGGGAGTCGGCTGAAGGCTCGACGGTGGACCATTGGCGGGTCCAACTACCACTGACCAACCCTCCTCCATCCAAGACAGGACGACTGAGGGCCACTCTCCTTCCGAAAGTGCTCCCTGAAATGAACCACAGCTTCAGCGTCCCAGCCACTACTGGGACACTACTGGATACTTGGATACGTCGATAGGAAGTGCAGGACCACACTCCCTTTTGATGGGGTCCGACGCATCACTGAGCTCCACCCGACTGCGTTGTCGAGGCGAAAAGGTGTCACACTGCACCCAGCCCCGGCTTCGAGCTTGAGGCCCTCCTGCCTGCCACTCACATCACACTCGTTGGCTCAGGTAGGAGGACCGGACAGTAGTGGACGGGAGGTGGGCCTGCCACAGCATCGTGCATCCTCCAGTATGCAGCCGATGAGGGTCTTCCTACATACAAATGCCATTCATCGTACATGCTGCGTGGTAGGGGTCAGGTATGGGTGCAGGCTACTAGCATCAGACGGACTCGTCCGCCCCGCGGTCGTGTCTGCTCTTGATTTGCCTAGAAAACAATCAGTGGCAGATAACGAACCGGGTGGAAAGATTGTCGTTATCAGCTTCCAAGCCAGAAACGCAGCGTCATTTGGGGGCCTGGATGGAACGGGGTGCTCCGTGCGTGGGTACGTGATGGTACGGGTAGGAAGATCATGCCGGGTAAGGTCGCTCGCTACCTGCCTACTTTGCTCAGGTACCGAACGGTATGACTATGACGAAAGATGAAGACGGAAATGGAATGTTCGCAGCGATTCTGTCGTGTCAACCAGCCCCTGGAGTATTACCTAAAGGTAGCCAGTTCTGGGCCTGCACTGTTCTGTCACACGACCAAGCCTCGGGAGGTTGACTCGTTCTTTCTGTTGGGGATAAACCGGGCCCCGGGTGCCATGACGAACCACGACGAACAGGTGACGCTGGTGCAATTCCCCCTCCCTTCCCCTTTCCGGAGCAACGAATCTCAGGCATGCGTGTCTTCACAAACCAGTGCATCTATCTCTGGGTCCTCTGGGTTCTTCTCTTGGATCCTGAATGGTATGGGCACCATTATCTCGCTGGCACTGTGTCTTATCTCCCCCCCCCCCATCCCGTGCGTAGATGAAACGCTCTCACCAAGCTGATCGCTCAAACATTCCCCTCCTGCTGCCCGTTGAACGGATCAATATATTCAGTACACGGAAAAGGGGGATCATGGATCGTCACTTGCTCGCCTGCTGCCGCTACACAACCCCGAGCGAGGTATGGTGCTTGACGCGTCTTTGTTTGAGACTCATGCAGGGACAAAGTTGCTTCCGGCCTGGTCATTGCTCTGCCCAGCGTATTCCCCAGGTTCGACGAGGTACCTGGAGGTCAAGCGTCTCGCTGTAGGTAGGCCAGGTAGGCTGCAGGACGAGATGAGCGCAGTCGAGGGGTCCAGCTCATCATCCCATGTAGGCCAATGGAAGCCTCCATCAGGGACACTGCGGGGCGAGTGAAACAGGGCACTTGAAAGAATGCGGACGCGAAACACGGTGCGGGTTCGGGGAGCAGGAGGCAGTAGATTAGCAGATTACGGACAACAGACGAAGGAGCACGAGCAGAGAGGAAGTGCCAGAGGGACTGCCGCATTCGTTCGAACTGGTCCAACCTTGAAGGGCCAAGGTCCAGGTCCAGGTCCGAGTCCGGGTCCAGCCCAGACACAGACAGTGTGGGTTGCGTGTCTTGCCGAACGGCAGGAACCAGAGCGATACGAAGAGAACAGGTAGCGAGCCCAGCGCCGGAAGCGACTGCGACGACCTGGCCAGGGCGTACCGTCTAGTACCTGGCAGTGTTGGCGGTGAGCGAGCCCTGGCAGCCTGTTGCTCACTTGACGCATGGTCGTACCCCACACGGTCCCGAGCCCGATACTGCACACGGCCTGGGGAACATGTCTGTCGCCATCGGCTACCTGATGTATCGCGCCTCGTGCCCCGTCTAGCTTCGTAGTTCGTTACGACAACGTGTCATGCCGACAGTGCGCAAAGTGCAACCCATGTTTGTTTACTTGTCCCTCAACTTGGCTGCTCACTGGCTGTCGCACGGTCGCAGCCACCTCACCTGGGCTGCTGGGCTTGCGTCGTCGCTCTATCCTGCACGCCGGCCCCATCGACCCACCCCATAGCGCCATCGCCATTCCCATGCCCCCCGTTGCTCGACCCAGTCGACCAGTCAAGCCAGGCCTTCCTCCTGCCCTGCCGCCGCTGCCACCGCCCTTTCCGTCTCGTTCCTCGCCCTCCCCCAGGCTTCCAGCTCCCAGATCCCACCACCCCATCGTCTCCACTCCTCTCTCTCTCTCTCTCTCTCTCACCCGTCTCGCTCGCTCTCTTGCTGGCTGCTCTCTCCTCTTCCTTCCCTGTCTGTCACTCTTCCGAGCTTCCCACCCGCCACATCCGCATCGTCTCTCCTTGTGCCTGCACCTTCTCTCACCTCTCTAATACATCGTCTCCTCCGCCCCTGCTACCCTGTCTTGCTTTCCTCATCTCTGTCCTTCTACCGTTGATAATCGTTACCCCCCCTCTCTCGCCCTCCTTTTTCGTCAAAGAGGCCTCTCCTTCTGTCGGTGCAACCTCGCACATTTCCCT
>NW_003315026.1:57597-59186 GCF_000150825.1 Verticillium alfalfae VaMs.102
TCCAAGCAGGACGTCCAGTTGCTTCTCGAACCACGGAGAACCAGCCAGACCTCTTTGCGAGCAATCAAAGCAACGCAACGCAATCCATCACGCCATCTTCCGGATCCAGCTCATCCATCAAGAAGATTAGGGAAGAGAGGCCTACTTGATCCGCATCTGCCCCAGCGTATCCTACTGTTCCTGTTGGGTCCCATCCATCGTCCTTCAGCCTGCCCAGCCTTGAGTCACCTGTTTCCCGCCTTTGACTCATCCGACATCCGAGTCACCACGTCGACGTCAAGCTAGTCCACGGGAGCCGAACAGTACTTGACCAAGCTACGACCCGTCGTCGCTTGACTGCTTCTCACTTCACTCGCCTGCCCTCCTTGGTCACGCTCAAGACATCGAATGCTGCCTGCATAACATCGGACGCCCCGGCCGACTGGGTAATCTGCTTGCCAGCAAGCGATTGACTGCTGAGAGAACAAGACTCGACGGTGCTAGTCATCGACCACCCGGCGTCTCACATCGACCAGCTCCAGCCTCGTGCCTGTTCGAGTTCCTCGTTCGACCGACCATCACGCGAGTCCCTCCACCAGCCAAGCTCACCACACTCTTCCAACCACGAAACAACAACGTCCCTGCCGCCGTCTCGCCCCCGACTGCTGCAACAACCGTTCTCAACGTCTTTCACTACATCTTCCCTATCTTGTTCCACCCGGTCTTCCATGTCCTCATAACGACCCTTGACTCTTTCGAGCAACTCTGCCCCAGCGCCTTTCACGAAAACTACAACGACCATCGCTTCTTTCCCATCTGTACCGACCGTTCGATCCAACCAACCAGTTATCAATGAGCCTCTGATACGTGAACGAACAGGAGTTTTATATCGTCTTATTTGTCTTGACCGACCCGCACATTTTCTGTACATTCAGCACGCAACTCTCAAGAGCATTTCTTCATCGTCCCAGTTGGGCCGTCAGCAACAACCGCAACCCTCGCCCGGTGTCCCGATCACTCGTATCGTCTGAATCACCACCACCGGCATCTGCTCCGTCACTACCCCTCAGTCCCAGTCTTTGAGCAGCGGACATCGAGAAGGAAGCACAAAAAGGAGTTTTACACACCTGCTTGTATCACCACTTCATCGATATTTCATCAACATCTTCCTCTTCCTGATACCCTTCGAACAACAATTTCTTATCATCATTTTCTTCACACATACACACAATGTCTTGCCTTCGAGACAACTTCCAGAGCGGCGTCCTTCTCGACGGCCGCTACCAAACACTCTCCCCTCTCAACGCCGGCTCGTTCGGCATGGTTTTCAAGGCCAAGGATACTTTCACTGGCGAGACAGTCGCTATCAAGTGCCTTGCCAAGACGCCCGACGCTGACGACGAATGCATGGCCTTTGCGGTTGATGACAAGTCTGAAGAGAAGCAGCTGCACGGCCGCTTGTCCCATCACAACATTGTCAATCTCGTCCGTGCCTTCGAGACGGAGTCGCACTCATATCTGGTCTCGAGTCTGCTCCGAGTGACTTGTATGAGGCGATCGCACGGCACGCCCCTCGAGACAGAGCACGTACGTCAGTCATGCTCGAGCTT
>NW_003315026.1:59575-62895 GCF_000150825.1 Verticillium alfalfae VaMs.102
TTCCGTGCACTGATGAGTCTTGACCCGAAGAAGCGGTCACTCATCGGAGCCCGCGCTGCTCTCCTCCGTCTCGTCAGCTTCACCACGTCAGAGGAGGATATGGATGATTTCTGCTCCACTGAGAAGACTGTGGTGGCCAGTGCCAACCGCGAGCCTCTCCGCACCCCATCTATCCAGAGCCCAATGGTTGACAACGGCGCCTTCCCCTGGACCAAGGCCCTGCACACCACTCCCCCCAAACCTATCCGCCAGCTCAGCGTCATCCCCGACGACGAGAGCTACTCGGAAGACCTCTTCTCCAAGTCTGGTGGAACAGCCGGGTGGTTCTCCGGGTCCATCGAGGCACCGTCCTTCTCTTCGACCTTCAACTCGACTTTGACCATGGGTACGTCGATGAAGTCCATGGCCATTCAACGTCCGGTTCCCGCCGTGTCTCGACCACCTCCTCGCACCTCTGCCATCAGTGGCTCTCTCCCCGTCACCATGTCCAAGCCTCGCAATGTTCACTCGTCCGGATCCCTTGGGTTCGGTCGTCTCAGTGATGTCGTATCCAAGAGCTGGAGCGACATGTGGGACGAGGACATTGAAGAAGAGGAAGAAGAGGCTCGCCAGCAACTCGAGTCATTGCGTGCCATGAACTCCAGGACCTGGAGCCAAGAGAGCAAGTCGGCAGAGGCGGACCAGGCCACTGTCGTCGCCGACAACGCGTCTGTCGTGCACAACGACGTCGATGACGACCTGGTCGCAGACGGCTTCTTCTTCCAGGAGGCTCCTGCTCCCAAGCCGTCCACGGTGGACCTTTCGACCCGTTACTCCCCCCCTCCCAAGCGCAGCAACGTTGACAAGTGGGCTGTCCTCGGCCAGCGACGTCGAGCCTTAGCCGGACAGTCAGAACCAAACAAAACGCCTGACTGGCTCAAGCCTCGTCGGCCATCGGTCACGGCGCATCAGCCAACACCCGTCACGGGGTTCTGGGAGCAGTATGGATTACACATTCAGACTCCAAACAAGACTGTGAAGGAACGAAACAAGGATTGCCCATGGAACAAGGGCAGAGATTGGAATTACTGGCGCCGAGACAAACGTTCAGAACTCGGTGACGTCGAGTGGGTTGGCGGCTGGCAGGAGGCTCACTCCTAGCTGGTCGTCTCTTGTAGTTGGATCACCTCTTTGAGGTGCATGTCGGCTCATGGGCACCCGGGTGTGCCTTGATGCGCGACATGCAGACTAGCCTTTTGGATGCACGGTCTCAACTCGCCTTCTGAGTATTAGCTATCTCCAGAATAATCTAGAATACCAGAGGTTACCCACTACATCTTGCTTTCCCCCGAAACGTGATCATGCTAACTAGGATCTGTGCCCACTGCGTGTGGCGTGGCCTGTGCCCGAGCACCTATAGGCGCTCGGAACTGATGCGAGGGAATCCCATATGTGACAGCCTAGGCCGTGTTCGACTTCAGAACCATGGGTCAGATGTAGTGACATGTCCCTGTTGCACAACCCGAGGGCAATCGGTATCACGCGAGGTTCAACCTGTCACCAAGGCGTTTGTCGATTTCAAAACATCAAATGAGCCCGCTCCGCCCCCCTTTCCCTTCAGTTGACACCGCCCCACAAGACGGACTACCTGCCACGTGCCTCGACAGGCGGACGCAGTGGCGGGGCCTTGTGCGAGCAAGACGGCGTGGACATGCTGCGACTTGGGAGGGCATGGAGGGCCGGCAGGAGTGCCACGACTACTTTGTACATTTCGCGGTGTTGTATCTGTGTATATATATATATATGCATGTGACGCCGATGATGCAAAAAGAACGCAGAAGGTGTTTCTTCCCCCCTCTCCTCCCCCCCCTCCTCAAAAGAAAAAAACAAGGCATGTTTCCTGATCTCAACCTGGCGGTGCTTTTCCTTGGTCGCGCCCCTCGTCTTTCCCTCCTCTCCTCGTCTTTCTTTCGTTTCTTGTTTGTTTGTTACGTGTTTGTTACGAGAGAGAAGAAAAAATGCGACAGGCTGCCGTTCACGCGGCGCCTATGAGGTCCTTGGGCAAAAAAGGCCCATACGGTTCCGATGAAGGACAGGGTGGTGGAGACGGCCATGATGACGTAGCAGAGAAGTCTTTCTTGGGCGGAGATTTCCTTGCCGAAGAGCTTGACGTAGAAGGCGACGGGAAGACTGTGGCGAGACGAGGAAGAGCAACTGTTAGTCTGGAAGGCATGGAAGGCATGGAAGGCATGGACGGAGGAGAAGGGGGGGGGGGGTGGAACGCACATGACGCAAATGGTGAAGCAGAGGGCGCTGCCCATGAAGGCCATGATGCTGTCAAACGAGGGGAAGAGGATGGAGATGACGAGGAAGACGAGAATGGTGGCGACGCGAATGAAGATGCGCATGAAGCCGCGGAAGGTCGCCGAGCGGCCGACGAGGCCGTCGCTGTCGGCCATGGCATGGTGGTGGAGGCCGGCGAGGACCTCGACGGTGGCGATGATGGGGCGGCCGTTGAGGGGGATCTTGGTAAGAGGGATGATGGCGATGAAGACGCAGAGCAGGACGGTCAGGGCTCGGGGGTAGCCGCTCGTCTTGAGGATGTTGGCCGTGATCTCGTCGAGGACGCCGTCTCCGAACATGAGGAGGCCGACGACGGCCGTGACAGCGTCGAGGGCGTACTGGATGTGCAAAGATTGGCACGGTCAGCGTGTGCGTATCACGGCGAGTCAGAGAAAGGGGGATCGTTGTGTTGCGCGTACCGAGAACGAAAAGGTCACCTTGATGGCCTTGCCAAACTTTTGCGGGTGGCGCATGTCCCTGTAAATCTTGAGGCAGGCCGTGTCAGTGACGTCTGTACGTTGGGCGCGATGCTCACAGGGCCAGAAGAGGGGGGGGTTGCATACGTTGGGGAAGACGCTGTGGCCGCCCCACGGCGACATGAGCAGGCCGAAGGACAGGGGCAGGGTGAGCCAGTTGGCGGGGAACAGGTAGGTGCGGGCCGGCTCGATGAGCGAGCCCGGCGTCTCCTGCTTGATGAGGCCGTCGATGACAACAATGGACACAACTATTGCGCGGTCAGCAACACGGACCATGCTTGATGGTCGTCCAGTATGGGCGCAGTACAAAGGGAGAAAAAGAAAAAAACAAGGAGGGGGGGACGCACTGGAGAAGCATCTTTCTGATGCCAATGACGCTCGTAAAGCTCAGCAGGCGCAGGGGGGGGGAAGTTCAGGGGGATCAACAGCAGGGCGCAGACGAACTTCCACATGGTCAGGGTCAGGACGCCGGGGAAGAGCAGGACGAGGGTGTCGGCGAACAGCACGAATTTTTTTTACGAA
>NW_003315026.1:63449-64351 GCF_000150825.1 Verticillium alfalfae VaMs.102
CCATGGAAGGGGGCGTTGAACTTCGGGCCAGGGTTCCGTAAGGTGCGGGTTGGGACCCGTACCTCCCGACGAGGGGCGGGGTCGCAAGGGGGGGGGCACCCGAAGAGGAAGCGCGGCGGTTCTGCTTCTGAACTGGCCCGGTGTTTAGGTCGGCGTGGTCGCGGCGTGCTTGCGCTTAGGTCCCGCGAGCCGAGCGGTGGCTGCCGCCGGCGGCGAGCAGCGGCGCGCCCTCGCCGGGCAGGGCGGCGTCGAAGGGGGCGGCGCCCTCGCCGCCACCGCCGCCGCCGCCGCCGGGGGACTGGGCCTCGAGGTGTTGGCGCAGCAGCGAGGTCCGCGGGTGGGAGGAGCTGGCGTCGACGTGGCTGCGGCCGTAGTCGAGGCCGTCGGTCGAAGGGGCCAAGGGGGCCTGGTCGGGGGCGAAGATGAACGAGGGGCGCTGGGGGATGACCTCTGCGAAGCCGGCGGCACGGGCCCAGCTGCGGGTGAAGGAACGTATGCTGTTGTCGGCGCCCAGGTCGGCGACGGCGGCGAGGTGTCGCGTGACGGAGGAGCGTCGGCGGCGGCGGCGGCGCAGGCCCCCCGTCTCGCTGTCCCTGTGCTCATCGTTCTGGTAGTCCCTGGTTGCCGTCGTCGAGGAGCGACTGGTCCTCGGCGACGGCGTTGGAGTCGATGCTCACGGAAGCGTTGCGAGGCGCCGCGTTCGTAGTCATCCCAGGTGGCGGGGACCCTGGAAGCCATGGAGAAAGGGCGGCACGGGCGGGGTTGCTTGGTTCGAGACGGGCCGGATGCTTCTCTGTCGCGTGGTCGGGCGGCGGTTCTTCGTCGACGGGGCGGGCGACGGACGGAGGAAGCGCGGGCAGGCAGGATTGGGAGGAGGGAGGTGGAGGGAGGATAGCTCGACA
>NW_003315026.1:65477-66413 GCF_000150825.1 Verticillium alfalfae VaMs.102
CACCCCGGTTGCCCCGCCTGCGACGCCTCTGCTGCCCTCCAGCGCCCGCTACGCCCGCTGTGTCATGCCACAACCCTCATCATTGGCCAATGCCTCGTCCTCGTCTCCCACTCTGCACCCAATCACGTGTCTGCATCGTTCAATCTCGAGACCGATAAGAGTGCCCCTCTCGTACCGACTTACCGACCTACCTAACCTTCGTAGGAAGATACCTAGGTAGGGTCCCTGATCCTTTTGCTTCGGCCACTGGGAAGAGGAAGCACGAGAAGCGCAACGAAGCTTTCTGTATCGCGACAACCCTTCCTTCCCTCACCTCGTCTTTCACTCGCCTTCCCTCCCACGATCGAACCGGTATCCCTCTTTCGACACACACACCACACGTACACCCACAACATGCCACCACCCTCACCCAGCGACAACGACGCCCAAACCGCCGACGCCGCCGACGCCCTGGCCTCCGTCCTGCACATCCTCGACCGCTTCCACCACCGCCACAGGAACCAGCATCGCGTCGCAAAGTGGTGGGTGCAGTTCACCCTGCTGCGCCGCGCCCTGCGCCGCCTCGACGCCGCCATCCTCGCCCACCAACGCCGTCTCCGCACCTCCTCCTCCTCCTCCTCCTCCTCCTCCGCGGCGGCGGCCGCCCGGCCCCCGCCTGTCCAAGAACAAGAACAAGAACACCGACAACGTGGGACCCAAGCCCCAGTCGACGAGCCCCTACCCGCCCTCCCCCACAACTGGAGGCCGCCGTCATGCCCCCACGCCCGCCGGGTTGGTCTTTCCACTACATTCCTTCCCCCCCTTACTTTCTCTTAATCAAATGTTGCCGCGGGTGTGGGAGCAGGGACCCGCCTGCCCTGCTCCAACCCCGAATTAATACCCAGCTTCATCGAAAGGTCTTCGATCTTTCAAAATAGAGAAATATGTTTTACATAG
>NW_003315026.1:66953-68239 GCF_000150825.1 Verticillium alfalfae VaMs.102
TACAAGTTTCCTTTGCCTTGACCACCGTCACACCGCGAGTCGCACTCTCACTCAAACTCACACATACGCAGCGACACACACACACACACACACACACCTAGTTCCCCCTTCAAACCTAATCTTCGCCTCTTTCTCGAGGGCTCTAACCAGACGGAGCGGAGGGTGGTTGTCGGCCGTGGCCCGCTACCCCGTAGCGGGCCTGGGGGGAAAAAACCTCTCCGCTCTCCGTCCGATAGAGTGCCCTCGGTCAAATAATCCCATCAAGACTTTGACGCCGCCAGCCCCGCCCTTTGCCACGCCCAGTTCGTTACAAACGTCACGCGTCCCCCTGACGCTGGCAAAAAACAAGAATGAGCTCCTCCTCACAGCCCTCTTCCCCTTTACTGCAGGCTGCGGTACGACCAGATACGGGCCCTCATGTCGCCCGATCCCGTAGCAAAGTACCCGCCGGTTGGGCTTGGCGCCACAGAGATGACAGAGTTCTTGTGTCCCTGAAGCATGAGCTGCGTGGCACCTGTGCGGGGGTCCCAGAACTGCACGCCCCTATCCTTGGAGCCCGACATGACCCATGCGGCATCGGGTGTTAGAGCCACGGACAGCACAAAGTCCTGCCGTCCAATGTTAGCCAGAATACAGAGACAAGGGAAGCTCCACGCAAGAAAGGCACGCCTGGTGCGCGTGGCGGATACGTACCCTGTGGCCCTCGAAAGACTTGACGCAACGACCGCCCTTGGGGCCGGGGTTGGGAAGACCCCGTGGTGTCGACAGCTCCCACATCTTGATCGTCTTATCGAGACTGCCGCTGACGAGGTCCTTGCCATTGGGCGAGAAGGCAACGCTGTAGACACTATCCTTGTGACCGTCGGGTCCCTCGAGGCGCTCGAGGAGGTAGCCCTGGTGGATATCCCAGACGCGGACGCTCTTGTCGAGTGACCCCGCCGCGACGTACTTGGTGTCGGGAGAGATGGCAACAGTCGTGACGCCGTCTTCTATGGTGAGCGTCAGGGTGTTGCTGCCGGCCTCTATGTCCCACAGACGAACGGTCCTGTCGCCACTGCCGGAAGCGATCGTACGACCATCACGGGGCAAAGTCGAGCGAGTAGATATCTTGCTCGTGACCTGAGAACGTGTTGCGGATCGTGCGCGTCTGAATGTCCCAAACCTAGAGAGAAGTGCCGGGGCCAGCTCAGGATGCCTACGTCAACCAGACACCATGCTAGAAATGAACGGAACCCTAATCAGCTTGTCCTCGGGCCCCGGTTGCCAAGGAACTTGCCGTCGGGCCT
>NW_003315026.1:69131-72891 GCF_000150825.1 Verticillium alfalfae VaMs.102
CACCGGGACCCTGGGGGTAGGGTGCCTGCTGAGGCGGCGCGCGTGCTGCTGCTGCTGTTGCTGCTGTTGCTGCTGCTGCTGCTGCTGCTGGAAGTGAGGAGGCTGGGACTGCGGCGGCGGAGGGGGAGGGGGGGCAGGCAAGCCGGGAGGACCCTGAGGCATCTGGTGCTGCTGGGGTCCCATCTGCTGGTCCTGGGGAGGAGGGGGAGGGGCGAGGCCGCCCTGGCCGCCGCCCGCCATTATGCCGTTGAACAGACCATTGCCCGAGGGAATGGAAGGAGGCTGTTGAGAGGGTGCGTTGTGGGGAGGCGGGCCGCTGTTCATGCCGGGAGGAGCATTTTCCGCCGCGACTGATCTCGAGTTGCCGGCGAGATGACCCAGCTCTTCTTTCGTACCTAGTGATGGTAGTGTCAGTCAGACGAGGAGGACCCATGGCACGACGATCGTGTCGGGGGACAAAGGCGAAGGGGCGATCAATCGAAGGGGTGCTACGGATAGGCGTCGCGCAAAGAGCTTCGGGGAGGGGAAGGGGGGAGGGGAGCGCGAAATGCGTCGTTTGTTGATGACACGCTGACCGACGAGGTGGACGGACGTGCAGCTCGGCGACGGGTCGTAGGCGAGCAAACAGCAATAGAACGGGCTTGTGTGTTCAGCTCGTCAAATTGGCGTGCGCGAAACGCCGCGTGGGGATAGCAGACGGTTGGGTCAATGATGACAGGCCCCTGGGCGCTGTCTGTTGAGGTGTTGAACAATGATGCGCGTGGGGATGGCGATGCCGGGATGCGTATTGATGCCACGATGGGATGGGGGTGTAGAGGTGAAAAAGTTGGGTTGGGCCGAGCTGGGAAAGAGGTTGGAGCACGCACGACCGTGGAGCAGTCAGTAGCAGCAGGCTGGGCTGGGAGAAGAATCTGGGAGCCTGGCCTGGCGTGTGGGTTCTGTGAATTGACGGCGGAAAGGCAGAAGGCACAAGGCACAGGGGGGGGGAAGACGCGCGAGGAAGGAGCCGCCTGCGACCGACCAGGCGCAACCAGTGCTGCACCGGGGCGCTCTGACCTGGGGGACGTGGGTACAGGAGAGGAGGGGGGTCCACCCGGTGGGGCGGCGGCAGGTAAAAAAGATGGATGCAAGACCGCGAGTACATGCACCAGCCGTAGCATTCGTTCGCAGCCCCTGCCAAGTCTCTCAGCCATGCCCCTAGAACGATACATCCAGCCATGTACCTCGTGCTGTTGGTCGCATCCTTTAGGGGGGGTGTTCACTGGCATGGTCTGTGCTGCTCCGATGTAAGTGCTCCAAAGTATCAGACCAGCCCGGACACACCACACTGCAAATGTCTTGGCTGATAGTCATTAATGATTGCTCACATGAGGCGCAGGTCGCTAGGCTTTCCACTCGCCCACCTCCCGCTCCCGGGGCCGAAGTAGGGGGGGCTTGGGGGGGGGGAAGGGCTTCACCAGGGAGGAGGGGTCACCTTGTGCTGCTGTTACAGCCACAATCACTGACTGTCTCTTACCTGGTCAATCACGGCCCTGTGCTACACTCCATGCGATATCTTCCCGAGAGAGTGTGTGAGAGGGGGGGTGGCAAGAGGAAATGGCAGAAAACGAAAGAAAGGAACGAAATGGAAGCAGAGCAGGGCGGCATTCAAGGTTAGCTCACGGTGCCTAAGGCAAGGTACCCAACAGGAGCCCTTTTCCTAATCCGGATGGCCGATACTGGTCGGCCTCGTGCTCTCACGCGTCAGGCAAGTCATTCTGGAAAGGGGGTCGACGGAGAACAACAAAGTGTCCCAATTGTCCCTGGGTTAGGTGACTTGGGGACGAAGAGGGGGGGAGCCTGGGGATTATGTAAACAGCTCCGGGCTAACGCGGGTGGATCTCGAACAATCAACCCGTCGGCGATTTGAGAAGAGAAACCAGATCGCCCTGTTTCCTCTGGCGACTGATGCCGGGCAAGCGAGAAAGCTTGTATTCCACTGTTGCAACTTTTTCCAGCAGGATGTAATAAGCCAAGGCTTATGGTCGGCTGGCTTTTCATGTCCACATGTCCGTCTATTCATCGTTCTGTTCCTACCACGTCCCTCTGATCACAGCTGATCATCCGAATTGGGGTGCGCCTGGTGGCGCGTCGCAAAGACCTGCCCTGGCCAGCCGCCGCTCGAAGATCACATTCTTGATGGTGTCTGGCCGTAGGTGTCTTCTCGACACACGCAGCGTCGAGCTCACGTGTTTGCCAGTGCGAATACGACAGTGACTGCCTGGAGTGGCAATCATGCGCAGCGCACTGTGTTGCGGTTGATGAGGATGTTAGGAACCTGGGCGAATCAATACTGTCAATTTATGTTTTGGGGGGGGGGGCTGTTGTCGAGCGCCGGCCGGCCCCCGTCGACAGACATCGTGCCATGATCCAATTGCCAGGCCGAACCTTCCCACTTGGGCACGATGAAAGCACCAGGGTTAATGAAAATCGAGCGATCTGCCCATCTGGTCCGCGCTGGCTCGTCCCATTGAGTAGCAGGGGAAGAAATCGCCCACGTTTACCATGCCCGCCGTGTATAAGTAAAATGAGAGGCGCCTTCCAATTGCTCAAGATGCAGCCATTCTTCAGTGCCCAGCAGCCTTTTGCTGTCCCATACTTATCATCCAGGCCTTCGAGGACTGGTCAATCTCCGGCATTCGAGTACGAATAGAGCTGGCCACTCATGCAGACAAAGTAACGAAAATAACCATTGTCACTTCCAGCCAAAACTCGTTCTTCGCACACAGACGACTGGAAAAATCGCCGACAATTCGCATTGGCGCAGTCTCATCTTAAGATATCTGAACCCAACACGCTTGAACACCTGTTCACTGCCAGATCTTTCTTTGCCAGCTCTCCGGAGTCGCTAGGATTTCTGCCGGACACTCCATTCTATCAAGCCGACTTACCCGCATTATGGATATTGTACTTGAAATTGCAGATACATTCGCTGCCGACCACCTCTACGCCTGGCTACTTCCGGCGCGCCAGGCTCCATATGACATCTCTCTAGACCCCCCTTCCAACATCACATCAAGTACACTTCTGGCATGGCAATACAAGCCTGCTACTCGGGGGATGTACCTCGAACCAACAGACGCCGCCTTTGCGAGCTGGTGGAACAGGGACAACATCGTCCGTCAGCTCATCACCCTCTACACCATCACTGTGTGCGTTACCGCTCTTCACCAAGCTGCCCATCCAGCCCAGGGATGCTGACTATCATCTTCAGGGTCTTTGGGTTTCTCATCTACTTCATATTTGCCTCGCTCTCGTACGTCTTTATCTTCGATAAAAAAAATCTTACCCACCCCAAATTCCTCAAAGATCAAATCCGGCTCGAGATGATGCAGGCTATCCAGGCCATGCCTGTGATGGCCCTTTTTACGGCTCCCATGTTCGTGCTGGAGGTCAGGGGCTACGCCAGGCTCTACGACACCACCGAGGAGGGGCCAGGTCGATGGTACGACTTTGCGCAGTTCCCAGTCTTCATACTCCTTACCGACCTGCTCATCTATTGGATTCATCGTGGCCTGCATCATCCAACGATCTACAAGCGCCTGCACAAGGGCCCATCACAAATGGATCATGCCTACACCCTATGCCAGTCACGCCTTCCACCCACTGGATGGTTTCGCTCAGTCTTTTCCTTATCACATTGTGCCAATGGTCGTTCCTCTGAACAAATGGGCTCACGTGGGGCTGTTCATATTCGTCAACTTCTGGTCCATTCTCATTC
>NW_003315026.1:72991-81964 GCF_000150825.1 Verticillium alfalfae VaMs.102
TTCACAGTTGTTAACGTCGCATACAGCTATAATTATGGACAGTTCACCACCCTCTGGGACCGGTGGGGAGGAAGCTACCGCAAGCCGGATGGAGCCTGGTTCGACAAAAACATGAAGATGTCTGAAACGACTTGGAGATCTGGAATCGAGGAGATGGAGGCAATTCAAAAACAGGTTGAAGGCGAAGATGATCGCACCTACAGCACAGAAGATGCCAAAAAGACGAAGTGATTCCGATCGAGGGTGCTGCAGCACAAATGGTGTCTTGACGCCGTTTCCGGGGGAACGAAAAGCAGACAGAACGGTCATAGCGACAACTTCTACTTGTAGTTCCACGCCAACAGCTTCTCATGCCAGTCATGCTGTTGTGCGTAAGTACACGCCGAGTGTCATGCGATTCCCAGCGGCACGCTCGGAACCCGCGAGCTTCAATGGCAGAGGACAATCACGAACCTAAACAGATCTGATGAGTACGGTAAAAGAGCAGAATGGGACTTGACAGCTCTAGGAGAGTATGTTTAAAAATCTGCATATAAGCCTGTACGCATGCACTTGTGGGGAAACCCCCACAGACACCCCGACAAAGAGAAATAGTTGGTCTGTCAAGACAAATACGCCAAAGTTGCTGAAAGCCTCCTCGATGAGCCGCTCTCAATGAAGACCATCACTCGTATTACTGCTGGGCCCAGGATGTGGGACCGCTCACTGGTTCGTTGCTCGCACGTTCGTTCGTGGGGCTGACATATCTCAGCCCCTGACATCTGAAGATTCCTTCTGAGGAGATCAGTCGTGATAATCGCCGCCCGTCCATTAACTGAAAGTCACGGCCTTGGGATCAAGCGGACGACCGTCGGGACCGATGCCGTTCGCCTTGAAGCGGTTCTGCATGTAGACGCCCCGCGCCTGGTCAAAGTTCATGCGTCGCTTCTTCATAATCTTGAGGATCTCCTTCTTGCTTGCATTGTCGAGCCCGGCGCGACTGTCGCCCGCCTCAACGTTGGTGCTGAGATCAAAAGTACTGCTCGAGAGACCGGCCTCAATGTCGCCGGTAAAGGATGATGGAAGGCGGGAGTAGAGGTACTCGCGGCCCGGGATGGGGAGGTCGGAAACGTGGTGACTCCAGTATGCCCTTGTGAAGAAGAGGATTGTGACAGTGATGAGGAGGAAAAGAGAAAGTGGCAAAAGAATGTACGCCATGTTGCTCGGAGGGCGTGGATTCGAGATTGGGGATTGCAATGCGATGTCGTGATCTGTCGATCGGGTCGGCCGGGGCGAAGGGTTCGTGGTCTGAAAGGGAGGATTTGAAGCGGCAAAAGGGCTACCTCCAGCAATGATGCCCGCACATGTCACTCCGCAAGTGACTGACGTTCGTGTCGAATGTGATCGTGGTGTTGGTGTTGCTTGCTAATGCCCAGCAGCGAGCGACGTGGCTGTGCTTCAGGCTGGCGAAGTCGAGGTTGGACGCATGCGCAAGCCAGCCCGTGACGGCACCCTTCATGCGCCCGAACCCGCCCAATGCGGCTCGCCCGTACAGCGCCGATCACAGTGCTCACTGTGCATGGATAACGGCCTCTATCGGTCGTCAGCCCACGCTAGGCCGTAAGTGACTTGCTAAGCGATTCCAACCCACACACATGATTTCGGCCATAGCAAATCGAGCATCAGATTTGGGAGAGCCATCCAACAAACCGTTCGTGATCGCAATATCTCAGTCAAAATGGCCGCCCAACTGCCGAATGTGTCCCAGGACCTCGTGTGGGAGCTCACCCGTAAGTTACCAGTCTCGACACACCACAGAATGTTGCATAGCGACGGCAGGATTACAATGGCTGACCGGCGCAAACTACAGGCGCCCACAACTCCTTCATCGTGAAGCGCAAGGGTCTCGGCAACAGCGTGATCTTCTCCCGCGATCCCTACAACCTGACCAACATTCACTCCAAGAAGCACGCCGGCTACGCCCACGACAAGGTACGAATTTTCTCGTTCGGCCCGGGGACAAGATGGGCGCATGGAATTTTTCACGAGCATCGAGAACAGCAAGCTAACATGGGTTCCTCACAGTCCATCAGCATCCAGGCTGGTGAGAACGGCGCCGTCCAGGTCGTCAGCAAGAACGAGAAGAAGGCCCAGAAGCCCGCCGAGGCTCGCAACGTGACCAGCTTCAGCCAGCAGACCCCCGCCAGGAAGTGAGTACCATTGTCTATACGGGCATGGCCAACCGAGACAAGCGTGCTAACGATTATGCCTTCTCAGGACCTACAAGGCTGTTGCCAACCTCGCCGCCAAGCGCAGCTACCGCAGCGACCTCCGCCAGCCCGCCGTCGAGCGTGTCAGCGCTCTCCGCTACGCCCAGAAGGCCGTCAAGGCCGACCCCGAGCAGAAGCTCCGCGGCAAGAAGGCCAAGAAGGCCGCCGCCGCCGACGAGGCATAAATGACTGTTATTTCGAGGTGAATGCGGGTCAGGATTGGTTGGTTCGATGACATAACAAATAAAGTATCTCATGAGACGGCCAACAAATCAAGCCATGACTAGACAGTCCTTCTGGCAAGCATCGCATGCAGTGGTCACATTCGTTGCGTGAGGCTGTTTTTGATTCATGTGCCTGGACGATAAAACCCTCACATTCTGCGGTTTCGCAGCCGTGCGCCCTTCTTGGGACATGGGATCGTAGGTTCGCTAAACCGTGTGTGTCTCGGTGTATATATGTAAATCAAAATCGAATGTTCGGCACGGCCTCTGAAGCGGTCCCACCTGCGTCAAAAATAGCTTTACCTATGACCATGTCGATATTGTTGGACAGCCGTGCGCGTGCCATGTAACTATGAGCTGTTCTGCACTGGCAATATACTGGGAGGTGTGAGACCGAAACGGTGACGCATGTGATTTTGTCCTCGGATATGCCTGAACCTAGGTAGGAAACTTTCGGAGTGTTGCGGCCTTTCGTTAGTCCTGGCTCGTTCTGCCGAGGGAGAGGGTCATTCCGGTGTCTTGTCGTGGTTCGTGACTCTGGCCCACCGATCACTGGCTGCAGAGAGCCCAGGTACAGGGTGATGTCAGGCACACCATGGCAATCTGCCATGAGCAAGCAATCCAGGGGGGCTGCAAGACTCCCGTCTGGGTCTAGAAGATGTCTTCAGGCCCTGGGCACAAAGGAGATCGATCCCGGGATCAAGCCGTCGGCATGAGCAAGCCAACCCAATGGCCGGGACATGACGGAAGGCCGGGGTCAACTGGGGCTGTCGACGGAAAGACGGCTGCACCATACATGCATTACAGGACGGGAGCTGGCCCTGGGCGGTATGACCTTGTCACATACATGTGCCACTGTATGATCTTGATAGCCGACGGACGTTCACTCAGGGCCGGCGGCTGGTGATGTACCAATGCTGTCGGACGAAAGAAGTCGCTCGAGCCCGTGACATGCCGGACACGAGTGGCCGAGCGTCGCCGGTTGTTTCTCTGACCCTCAGAGCATGACCCCGCTCTGCGTTCTTGCAGGTCCAGCGACCCTTCCAGTGTCGCAAGTCCCCAACGTGAGACTGGTGAGGCGGGCCCCTCCATCCGCGAGCCCTTCCCCGCAATGGCGCCAGTCTGCTACTTCTACCCTGCACAAGCTCCCTCACCCATCTATCGACGCGCTCAACACACCTTACACTCTTCCTTCTTCGCATCCTATTGAGATTTCAGACACATTGTCACCAGGTGAGCAGAGCTATCCGGTCTTGCATGTTAATCAATGATCACAAATACACATACTTCCCCATCCAGTTCCGAACTCTGAAGCTCGTCATGCCGATCGAGCTACCCCGCTAACACGTGTGATTCTCCTTAGACAACCTCAACAAATCGACACTAACATCAACACCCACCCCTAAAACGACAAAATGGTCAAGGCCGGTGCGTAAATATGAAGCGTTCCAAACATTTGCGTAGCTGACTTTGCACAAGTTGTTGCTGGCGCCGCTGGCGGTATTGGACAGGTTCGTACTGTCTCCAGATAACCCCTCCCTCGATCAAACCCCGCTGACCCGAGACTGCAGCCTCTTTCGCTCCTCCTGAAGCTTTCGCCTCTCGTTGACGAGCTTGCCCTTTACGATGTCGTCAACACTCCAGGTGTTGCTGCCGACCTGTCTCACATCTCTTCGATCGCTGTACGTCTCCCTCAAAATGCGTAGTCCAGGCACTCATCGGAACCCTGCTTAACAACGTCCCCTCATACAGAAGACTACCGGCTACCTCCCCAAGGAGGACGGTGCCAAGGCTGCCTTCAAGGATGCTGACATTATTGTCATCCCTGCCGGTGTTCCCCGTATGTTTCTCTGCGATCCTTCAGATTGGCGCTGGTCATCACTGACCCAATACTGACCACACCTTTCCGCAGGCAAGCCCGGCATGACCCGTGACGATCTCTTCAACATCAACGCCGGTATTGTCAAGGGCCTCATCGAGGTTGCCGCCGAGGTTGCTCCCAAGGCTTTCATCCTCGTCATCTCTAACCCTGTCAACTCGACTGTTCCCATCGCTGCCGAGGTCCTCAAGGCCAAGGGCGTCTTCAACCCTCAGCGTCTCTTCGGTGTCACCACCCTCGATATCGTTCGTGCCGAGACCTTCGTCGCCGAGATTTCCGGCAAGTCTAACCCCCAGGAACTTGTCGTTCCCGTCATCGGCGGCCACTCTGGCGAGACCATTGTCCCCCTCTTCAGCAAGGTCACTCCCTCCGTTTCCATTGCCGACGACAAGTACGACGCTCTCGTCAACCGTGTCCAGTTCGGTGGCGACGAGGTCGTCAAGGCCAAGGATGGTGCGGGCTCTGCCACCCTCTCCATGGCGTACGCTGGTTTCCGGTAAGATGTTTTCCACCCAAGCTTACCCGACAATTTCCTGACAAGATCGCAGTTTCGCGGAGAAGGTTCTGAAGGCCATTAAGGGCGAGAAGGGTCTTGTTGAGCCGAGCTACGTCTACCTGCCTGGCGTTCCTGGCGGCAAGGAGATCGCTGAGAAGACCGGCGTCGACTTCTTCTCCGTCCCCATCGAACTCGGCGTAAGAATCCCTTGAGCCATATGCAAGTAAAAATATCTACTAACTCATCTTCCTTCAGCCTAACGGCGCCGAGAAGGCCACCGATATCCTTGGTGACCTCAGCGACAAGGAGAAGAAGCTCCTCGAGGCTGCCGTCACCGGCCTCAAGGGCAACATCAAGAAGGGTGTTGACTTTGCCCACAGCCCCCCTCAAAAGTGATTTTCCCCTCCTGGATTTCCTCCGCCACAGCTGTCGACGGCTCGGCGAGCGTGCGGATTGCCCCACCTGTAGCCAAGAATACGGTGGTAGACAGAGTTACGACCTAAGGAGAGCCTGTTGCTGATTGTTTTGATTTTTGATTTTAGGCTGTAAGGTCTCATGGTCTCAGAAGTTCTGTTAGGAAGCATGGTAGCCCGGGCCTCTATAATTCAAGCATGCCGTGCGTAATGCGCGGGGTTCGAGAGGCTCTACGTTTTCGGAGCAAGCGTTTTAATCTGAAAGACGGCGGCGGGGAGCTCGTTCGTTTCGGCCTGAACAGTCGCATCCACGCCCAAAGCAGCCAGCGCTCCACGCAAGATGCCACAAGGGAACCATAAGAACTAAAAGGACAGTCATAATTAGTAAAATGAATTCATCATCACCCAAATCGTGTTCATCCATACCGGCTGTGCTCGCAAGACTGCCTGCCCTCCCACTTCGGTGCTCATCCTTGCAAACGGCCTGAAGTTGTTGTCCGTCAAAACGTAGACACCCTAATTACAGCAACACGGTCAGCCGTCAACCCAGACAGGTGCCACATGAGAAGAACACGGGTCTTACCCTGTGATTTGTCTTGAGGTTATCCACTTGTTTCCTGAAGACGAGTGACCACAAGTCTTTGCAGAGGAACTTGATGACGTCGAGCGTGTCGTTGAATCGTGGCCTGTCGCGCGAAAAGCTACACACCCAAGGCCCAGTCAGCACGGGTAGCGAGTCCCACGAGGAAGGAGACAAAGCAACGTACCGTTCCACGAGCCCTTGGCCGACACGGTATCCCAGCTTCTCTAACCTGTAGAAAACGGCATCCTTCTCCTCATCCTCGTCCATCTTCTGGCCTGCGCTCGCCGCCGTGCCGCCGCCGCCGCCCGTCACGCTCGACGCCGCGCGCTGGCTGACCGAAGCCGTGTCGGCCGAAGCTGGTGCGGGGTCTGGAGAGCCGCTGTTTGCAGTGGCGGCGCTGTCGAGCTCCTGCGTGACGCGGTATGCGAGGGGAACGAGCTCAATGAGGAGAAAGTCGTAGGCGGAAGAGCTCAGGAAGGAGGCGTTGGGGTCGGTCGAGTTGAAGGGGGGCATTACGGTTTCGAAAGACATGATGGGCGAAGAAGGGGGGGGAGTAAACGCTGCGTCGCACGTGCCGTTCCGGAAGAATTGTGTTGCTTGCTTGCTTGCTTGATTATGTATTGACAGGCCTGCGCATTGTTGAGGGAGATTCGTCCTTGGTCGTCGCGCTGTCGAGCTGTGTGGTCATTGAAGTAGAAGGTAGAATGTCGAGCGGGACGCGAGACCCTGGCGAAGCTTAGGCACATGGCTTACATGGGATGGGGACTGGCTCGAGGCATGTGCGCCGATTGTGCGGGTACCTTGCCTGGTTGTGCATCTGGCTCTCGGGTTTCACTCATGTCCAACAGTTACAGACGATCACGACATCCGATCTTCGAGGGCAATTCGCGTCGTGCATAGAAACTCCATTTCGACATTTTTTTCTGCGGCAGCCGCGTTGGTTGAATGCTACGTCTGTTCCCATTGAAGCTCAACCATCGGAACAGCTGGACACCTATCGTTCCTCTATATCAGCTAACCATCGCCTCCTCGTGCCTGCATGCAACATATGATGCACCTGCAACACCTTCAAAATGGGACCAGTGTATTCGTCTCTCGTAAGCCAAACCCAAACTCCAGCGCTTTGATTCTTGTGCCGAACCGTGAAAGTCCAAGCCATTTCCTGACGCCTCCAAGTTTTTCTTGTCCGATGCCGTCCGCTACCCTTGTAAAGGCAGATACCCCCCACATCTCGTCGACGATGCCTTTTCGACTCCTTAACGACCGATAGCCCGTCCCCTCCATTCTGAAACATTGTCACTCCTGAAATTCAAACACCGAAGAGGGATTTCCCGCCGGCATGTCAATAGTCTCCAAGTTCCGGGACAGACAAATGTTGCTTCTTTCGAGGAGGAGGCGCATCATCATCATCGGAATCCAGAGTCAAGTCTACAATCTCCTGCGGGGCCGGCCTCTTGCCACTAACAGACCACAGGCCGCGGGGCATCGACGAACTATCCCGTGTTGTCGGGGTTGCGGTCCCCTGTAGCGAACGGGAGGGCGTTTCGTATTTACGACCTCCTACAATGCTGATCTCGGAGATTTCCAGGTCGTCATCGTCGTCGAGAGCTGCCGATTGATTACCTCTATACGGGTTATGGTCATCGACGGAAGATTGAGCATGCCACTGCGCATCGGGCTCTATTGTCACTTGCTCCAGATCTTTCGACGTGTTGGCCAAAATGTCTTTGACATATCTAGAATAGAGGTGTTAATGGTATATCTTGGCAACAGGCTGAGAAACGTACTCGTCAATAGCAAGACTCTCATAAGTCGCGCTTTTGTTGCAGATGGGACACAGCCATTGAGGACCCTGTTCTTGCAATTGAAGATAGGAAGTGGCATCAAAGCACTGAATGTGCTTGCAAACGTAGGAACGGCAAGGGATAGCCAACCGCATGTAGCTCAGTGGACATTTCAATGACAGGACTTGCGACGTCGTAACAATATCCGTGTCGGCTGCTTCTTTGCGGACTAAATCAGTTAGCCACATGCAAGCCATACCGTGTGAGCTGCAAGGGGGGTGGAGGCAGAGCACCACTTACTCTCTGAGATGACAGAGGCTTTGGGTATCTTTTTGCCATGTTCGATCCTGGCCGCGAGGTCTTGCACCGACGTTGTCTTACATAGGTAAACGGCTACGTAGAACGGCTGGAATTTTGTTAGCCAAGATTGCAATCTTATATCGGCGTGCGCAGCCGCAATTAGTTCATAAGTACCTTTGTCGTGAGCGCGTAGATCAGTTCAACGTTGTTCTCATAGTTGCTAGGTTTCAGTCGCAAGGCGTCTGTAATGTCGACGGGGCGTGTCGAGCCAGGCTTGTTCTTCAGCCCCCGGAGGTTTGCCTTGATCTCGCCACCATTTACTTTGACCTCTGACTGATGTGGAAACGCAATGTCTTGAATGCCATTTTTATCGCCAGCGCAGAAAACCATGACACGGAAAGACTTGTCCGTGATACACTGCTGGAGTGCAGCGTGTTCACTGGCCCTGATCTTGATAGTCACCAGGTTCCTGTGCTGGCTCATCGCTAGCACTAAAGTCAGCCAAGGTCGATACGTCATGCGACAAACAAGTAATTTTTTACCTTCGCAGGTGCGGATCGGGCCTACTGGTCTTCTTATCTCGTAGAAGGGACTGGGTTTAAACTGAAGACCTGAAAAAAATCAATACAGCTGTTGGTCGAAGAAGGGTTCAGAAAACCGTACTCATCTGAGAACCCCCGTGATAGCCTACAGCGTGCCCGAGGCCGACATGTGCACCGCCGCCGTTGAGATTGCTCCCACTGAAATATGATCGAGCGGGTTGTGCAGGGGCATTGTTCGTGTAATCAAGCATGGCTGCAGGCTTCGGGGTAGTGGTGGAAGGGGTCGTGTGGGGATGACCAGCTTTGGTATTTCGGATGCTTTGCTCGATCTGGCGAAATCGTGTCAGGTCCTTCCTATTGACGATCTCTTGTATATCTGTCCAGGAGATAGAATCAGCACAAGTCCTCCTTCCGGTTCAGGCTGTCTTTCTTAAGCGGAAAAGACGTGCAAAGGCGGTTCCATCTTGTCACTGCATTTCCTGCACAGGCAACACAAGAGGTCG
>NW_003315026.1:82366-85101 GCF_000150825.1 Verticillium alfalfae VaMs.102
ATGGCTATGGCGTAGGGACGTGTTGTGGCCCGGTTGTTCACACGAAGGGTACGTGTGCTAAGCGTGGACGCCAACTTGTAGGAATAGAGTCTGTCGAGGGCGCGTGCTCTCGCGCTGTCGAATCCGGAAAAAAGAGCAGAGTCGAGAGGCCCATGAGCAGTTACCCGGCCGAGGACATGGGCGAGGAGAACGATGCGAGTGCAGGATGCAGCAAATGGTTCGATGGGCGTCGAGAATTCTCTACCTCAGATTCGCGCTGAGGTCATTCCTGGTTGGTCGCTTGCGGTTGCGGGAGTCGTTGTCGTCGGCACCAAGGTGTGGTTGTAGACTGTCGCAAAGAAGATCGCAGGGGTGTGATTAGGGGAGAGTGCGCTAGCGAGGGGTGCTACCTGTATAAACCGATAAGATAACATGTCGAAGAAAGTGGCGGGGCCTTTTCATTTTTCGTTTGCGCCTGCGATTCCTTCATACTGAAATCTACACTCACCGTCGTGGTGTCTGCATTCACAGCCTACGTCCCTCAACTTGCAACGACAGCGCGAAAATTTGAACCAATCCTTCAATCACAGGATCGGACGTCGCATAATTTAATTCCAGACTCAGGCCTTCCACCCGCACAGGAACCTAAACTCAACATGGCCAAAAGTGCAAGGGCGAGTACGCGGAAGGCGAACAACCGGAGGCTGAAGCAGAATGTCTTCGGTCCTGTTGAGTCTGCTCGAACGGAGCGTCTGTCGGCGAAGCTGTTGGAATTGGCTGCTCAGCCCAAGCCTCAAAAGGAGCAGGACACGACCATGGACGTGGAGGACCTTGATGGTAAGTCTTTTGTCATCGGTGAATGACAAGATTATGAGCCGTGGAAGAATCAGAGTAATTGACCGAGTATTGCAACCTTCTAGCTGAGATTGCGAATGAGCCCGCCGCTGAAGCTTCTGAGCCCGTGGAAGACTCCAGTATGCCGCTCCCTTTTTGCGAGGCCATCATACTTTGAAGGCCCAATTTCCCATATACTGACTTCGCAACAGATACGATGGACATTGAGGGCGCCAAGCCAGCAAGCAAGCCGAAGAGCGCTGGCAAGGTTCAGAAGAAGCGGAAGACGTCTAGGATTGTGTTCCCCAAGTACAAAGATCGTAAGGGCAAGAAATGAGTCGCCAATTGTCTTATTTGACAAGGGGAGTACGGAGTTCTAGTCAACTATTGAATATATTGTCTTCAAGTTCTGTGATACTGTGGCTAGGCTGGTTTGCTTAAAACATCATGGCTTGCCTGAGACCTGCTTCGCATGACTTCACTTCGATTTCTACATTTACATTGAACATCATGGTAAGCTGAAAGAAACTATTCGTGTTCAGACCTGACGTTGGAAGGGCATCTCCTGTAACAGGTCAGTTCACTCCAGCACAGATGACCAGGCACCTTGTAAGCCTGCTAAGGTACCTATATTTCCACTGGCGTGCCCCTGAAAGACCCGCTGGCAAAGCATGGAGACCCCAAAGTACACCCAATCAGAGTTCTCCACATGATGTAAGCGTACCCCCGACGAGTCCCCCTTGCAGGTCTCGTACACCTGTAAGTCAGACACGGCGACCAACCCGCGTCTCGTCTTCTTCCACTACCTAGGCACCTTACTTCAGCTTGTTCAACGCGGGTCATGGATGAGACTGGCATGCCTGTTATTTCGTTCGTTCAAAGGCAGCCTTTACACTCTTCCGCCAGGCACTTCTGTCCGACTGAATTCTCCAGGGCTCGTTCGTGAATTTCGCTCCCTGAGTGGCCCATCTTTACAGGCTTGCTTTCGTCTCACGCCTGTGGTATTGTACACCCTGATGGGCTCACCTCACGATGGGTTACAACAACACATCTCGTCTCGAGACGTTGTTTCTCGTGATAGCGAACTTGTTGATACCGGTGTCTATCATAGTATTCGCCACGGGATTTTTTCCGTACAAACCGTTCCTTTCTGGCCTGGCTCAGTATGAGGCGCTCGACTATGGCAGCCCTCCAGCAGCACCATTTGACCGCCTGGTCTTCATGGTCGTGGACGCTCTCCGAAGGTACCTTCCATCATGAGCACATACCTTTGAGTCCTCATCGCGCCGCTAATGCTCAGTCATTAGCGATTTCGTGTACACAGGAGACAGTGGATTTGAATTCACCCAAGAGTATGCCTGATTGTTCCCTTTCCGCCGATGCCTTGACGGCCGCAGTCATTGACATGACTGTCTAGTCTGATCCGCCGAGGACATGCATTGCCTTTCACTGCCAATGCTCGGTCTCCTACCATTACCATGCCGCGTATCAAGGCCATAACGACCGGCTCAATCCCATCTTTCCTCGACGTCATCCTCAATTTTGATGAAGGCGACACTTCATCCACCCTCGCAGCCCAGGACACATGGCTTGCCCAGATGAAAGCTAAGAAGTCCGGCAAGATGGTCATGTATGGCGATGATACATGGCTCAAGTTGTTTCCTGACACCTTTGATCGTGCCGATGGCACGTCTAGTTTCTTCGTCTCGGTAGGTTCATCACTGCGAAGTAGCCCGTTGGTCTGTAATCGTAGTGAGTCTGACGCTGACGGGAGGTAGGACTTCACCGAGGTTGATAACAACGTCACGAGGCACGTCCCAGACGAACTGCGTAATAAGGACTGGAGCACCATGTGCTTCACTATCTGGGCCTCGACCATATCGGCCACAAAGCTGGCCCTCCAGGTTTGTCGCATCCTCTGT
>NW_003315026.1:85798-110552 GCF_000150825.1 Verticillium alfalfae VaMs.102
TTCAGGATGAACCACTAGGACTAGCATGCGAATGGCAGCCGCCTTGATACTCAGCGCCAGTCATTCAAGCATGACAGCCCAATCGACTCGGAGTGGGTGTCGGCAATTTCTAAGGTGAGTGAACACACGAGATATGCGACGAACAATTGTTCTGACGGGACACAGTGGCTTGGCAGAGCTCAAGACTTGATGAGCAATATGGCGAGCAACTATGACATGCCTAGACTCGTTGGAGGGCAAGCATCTATTTTTGTGGCCCTCGTGTCAAATGTATTGCTCCTCAAAGTCTGCTGGAGTCATACACCATTCGTCATCATGACAATTTCCTACGGCATCATGATGTTTGCTAGTAGCTTCGTAGAAGAGGAGCATCACTTCTGGTACTGGGCTACGTCGGCATGGTTTGGTGGGCTTGGAATCGTTCAGCTGCGAAAGTATGTTTCTTTTGACCTTGCGACCCCTCCGAACCAGAGAGCTGACCTAGATTCCAGCACCAAGCAACCATTTTCAAGGGCTTTGCAGCTCTCGCTAGCTCTACTGTCCACTCGTCTCGTGCGGGCGTGGAATCAGACGGGTCAAAAGCATGCCGGGGAGCCGGACATTGTGAAAACGTTCTTGATGGCATCGCCGCTCACTCTCTGGGCTCTCGTCGGGGCCACATACGCACTGCTGGGCATTCGTATCCAACGTTGTCTCTCAGGCTTATCGCGTGTGTTGTCCTTTGGGATCGTCTTCGTCCTCATCTTGTCAGCTTTGACATTCAAGCTTGCCTTCACGCACGAAGATGCCCCGGAGCTTCTTGGAGGATTCGTACACGACATCAGCGCTGCATTGCAAAGGCTCACACTGGTGACTCGTGCCCGGATTGTGTTCCTAGATCTTGCAGCAGTGGCTGCGTACGCTCTTTCCAGATCGGTTGCGGAACCCAGCAGCGCCATGTCCATGGGTAAGTCAACACCAGCCTCCGAAACGTGGTCGCATTGCAACTCACATTCGCCAGCCGAGCTGCTTCATTATCTATATGCCCTGCTCGCAGCCACGCAATCGCGCGTTACAAATATCCCCCTGTTGCTCCTCTTTGAGGTCCAGTATACTTTCTTGGCCAGCCTGGATCTTGATGTCACCACCATCTCAACCACGTCAATACTTCTTCAGTACATGTCCTTTTTCGCGTTCGGGGGCACCAATGCCATCTCATCCGTCGACTTATCCAGCGCCTACAACGGAGTCTCGGGTTTCAACGTGGTGGGTGTCGGTTCTTTGACCTTCATCAGCAACTGGGCAGGGCCCGTATACTGGACCTCAGCAACAAATCTGCTTCTGCTGCAGAGGTCTCGGGGAAGGCCTGACTCATCTGTACTGTTCCGACATCTCACGAACGTCACGCTGTTTGCTACTTGCAGCGTCGCGTTCATCATGGCTGCGTGCACAGCTCTGCGGACGCACCTGTTCATCTGGACCGTCTTTTCCCCAAAATACCTCTACTGCATGGCGTGGGGCATAGGCCAGCACTTGTTCATCAACATTTTGCTGGCCAGCGGCCTGTATTGGGATGGGGCGCGCCGGTCATGAAATGGTCACAAGAGCGCACGGGGGGTTCAGCCCTTGGAGAAATCGCAGATATTCGCACATTCCATAGATTCCCCATAGCAGATGTACAAAGGCCATACCTCATCATCATAAACCCGTTGCCACCTCAGTGCCATCCCAGACCAAACGACTTGTTGCAAACCAAGGACTACAAAGTAACCAGCGCAAACCGTCCGCCGTAGTACACTCCCCTTCAGAGCTCCTCCTCGCTCAGGAGATCGTCCACGAGCGTATCCCTCTCCTTGCCCTGAATGACCGTCCCTTCGTCACTGTCTTCGTCCATACGACTGGCATTCGTTGCCTGGCTCTCCTCATCCTCTTCCTTGATGCGAGGTTCCGTGACGACCGTTCGTCCCTCCGTCTCTGTCCTGTCATCGCCCACAACTGACACGCTCCTGCTGACACGGCGATCGTCGGCTCCCGCCTCGCCTAGGTTGGCGACAATCTTTCCCAAGCTGATGTGGATCTTGTTCAGCGCATTCCTGCCGGTCGTGTCGGACACAATCTTGTCATTCACGGCGATGGACACCTCGTCAAAGGTCTCGCGGATCTTCTCCTCTGAGCTCGTTGGTGAAATGTAGAGTTTGCCGAGCAAGGGCGCCACAACCTTCTTTTCTTCCTCTGCGCGAGGGGTCAGTAAAATTGAAACGGGGGAAGGGGGCAAGGTAGGCTCGCTTACTTGTCATGTTACCGCTCAGACGTTCGAGGATATCGACGGCAAAGTTGAGGTGAATGTCGCCATTGGCTGCCTTCTTTTCCGTGTCCAGACCCAGACCTGGCGTGTAGCACTTCCTTGGGTCAGTCCAATCAACGAGACAAGCGCCGATGGTCGCGAGGCTCTGCATGTCCTCATTAACGTCGGCATCGTCGTCCTCCAGGCTCTCCCTGATATTGTAGAGCGAATGCAGTGCGTCCAATGCGACAGACTGCATGAGTTCCTGGTTCTCGGCGCGAGAGAAGCAGAAGACTGGCAGGAAGTAGTTGAGCGCCTGTCGCACGCTCTGGTTGTGCGCGCTCGAAGGGTCAAAGTAGGCGATGATGAGCGTCTTCAAGAGCTCGGATGAGGAATCATGGTCAGTAACGACGCGGCCGAGCAGAAGCTTCGATGCCGCCAAGGTAGCGGCCGCTTGGACCTCGGGAGCCTTGGACCCAGACCTGAGCGCCTTGATATAGACCTTCAACAGGGCTGGAGTTGTTGCGAGAAGCTGAGATCCATGGACGTTGAGAATGTCTGTAAGAATTTGCAACGCGGTGATCTGAAGAGCAGTATGACCCTTGGTGAAGAAATGCATAAAGAGCGTCAGGTTCTCCTCCGCCAGGGATCTGTCGAGCAGAGAGCACAGGCCCAAGCAAACCAGGCCCCTCTCTCGAACTGGAGCCTCGTGGCTTCGTACGGCGGGCACAACAAGGTTGTTGAGCATCGCAACCAAATGGTCGTTTTGTTGGAGATCCCCGGCCACGTTGGAGAGCATGCACTGAACAATGTGCAGGCACTTCATGTTGACCATGATCTCCTTGATAGCTTTCGCTTGAGACTCCTCTTCGTCTTCTTCCGAACCCTGCCCCCGCCTCTTGGGCGTGGTGTCGCCAGCCACTTCAGACCTTGCCGAGTGGAAGCTGTCCTCTGTGGTATCGGCGTCGGGTGCCACGTCATCCACGATGGTGTCATGAACGTCAGCGACAGCCTCCAGAACGATGCTGCAAAATTCCTTCTCGCCGGCTGCATCAGGGGCGCAGATGTCTCGGAGGACATTGACTGTGAGCTTCGTGACGTCGTCAGGCAGCTCTGGGATCGAAAGAGACTGCCGAAGGAGGGCGAACATTTTCCTCCGGCCCACCTCATCAGAGTAGTCTAGAGTGATGGCAATATGAAGCATCTGCTCGACGATGAACTCCTGTTCAACTGTGTCTTCTTCCTCGTCTTCATCCGCGGCGGCCTGCTGCGTCCTCTTGATAGCATCTACGAGGACACCAATGTAACGCTCGAGGTAGAAGGCCACTTTGGTGACCTCGGGCAACTTCTCCTCCAGCAGCGACTCGTATTTCTTGTTGTCTTCGCTACGGCAGAAGTCATTGAAACTGCGGGCCATGAAGACGGACTCTCCGGATAGAGTTTGCCAGAACTGGTCGTCAAAGACAACGGCTTCGCGGTAGTCTGGCCTGCCCTCCCAGAAGCCCGTCATAGCCTCTAGCGCGACGCCGTTCTCTGCGCCCGAGTTGACGACATCGATACGTTCCAGGAGTTCCTGAAGGCCATCAAAGTTGGGAGGAGCTGGCTCAGCTTGCTGGCCCTCTTCAGTGGGCTCGATTCCGGCGCAATCCTCAATCCAGCGCTCGCGGAAGAGGCGGCCAGCAGACTTGCGCACGTTTTCGTCTCGATCACGCAGACCCCAGCGTAGAAGTTTCTCACGCATCGACAGCGATAGGTGGCGGAAGTCGCCCAGGGCGGGCAGCAGCCTGGAGTACACAGCCCTCCTGGTAGCAGCGTCTTGGTCGCGCGCCCGCTCCAGGAGATGGGGCAGAGTGTTGGGCAAAATCGGCAGGTTCACAAGAAGAGACCGTCTCACATCTGCCGACGGATCATTCTGAAGGACTTCGAGCAGCTTCTCAAGCAGGCCTGTATCATCTCCGTCGCTATCGTCCGAGTTGCCGCCCGCTTCGGCCTGATTGCCAGCAAGCCGGCCGAGGCCAAGGACTGCTTGTGAGCGTACCATGGCCTCCTTGTCGCGGATTCTCTTGAGTAGCCCGTGTCGTAATTTCTGGAACAGCTCGTCGTCAATGGCGTCAAGCGAGTTGATTATGTGTGAGATGAGCTGCGTCGATCTATACCGAACGTATTTGTCCTTGGCCATCGAAAGGGGCAGCACCGTCTCCATGAGAAGACTCGTGAGTCGCGTACTCGGTGTTTCCGGCATGACGCTGGCGTCCTCATCAGCTTCTCCCAGGAATTCATTGTCCTTTTCGTTGGCGTGTCGCAAAAAGACGCCGACGAAGCGAATGACCTTTTCGCCGACGCTCTCGCTCTTCTTGACCGGCATGACCCTCAATACGCATCTGACAAATTCATGGTTGAAAGCTCCTTCGTCGAAATCGTTCATATCGGTCTTCTTCGGGTTCGTGGGCTCGTAGCAGCATGCTTCTTGGATCTTACGTAGGTTGACGACGAGCTTTCGATGGGACGCAGTGTTTCGTTGGGCGTCACGGAACACGGTGCAGATTTGCGAGCGCAGCGGGCTGTCTGGATTCTCGGCAGGCACGTCCACGGGCAACGAAGAAGCGCGCGATGTGGTCGAAGCTCTGGGGTTGAGGGTTGATGATGATGCTTTGTGCGAGACGGCGGTGGATGTCCGCGTCGACCGGGATGGTACTCGGCTCGGCATTGTGACGGATTTTGAACCTGAGATCAGGTTTGTGAAGAAGGAAGATCTTGTTAGTGCCGCTGCTGTCGTCTGGTCATGGGCAGCTGGGTGATTATGTCGGTTTTTCGGTGTTGTTGGAAAGCACTCCCACCCCTGGTGCGCTGGCAGTCGCTATCACCAGTATCGGGGGCGCGTCTGTTGTGGTTCCAGTCAATAAATTGCCAGAAATGGATTAGTGCGGGGTCCAGCTGGCGCCACGTGCTGATAAGCAATCAAGTGCAGACGATAACGAGCCCATCCCGAAAAAAAATCCAGTCCCAATCTGATCTACAGCGAGGGAAAGAGAAACCAGAGAGCTCGTGGCGGCTTCAGTTTGCAAGCTCGTACACGCAACAATCTTACCAATCCACCAAGCCATATCTGAACAACGTATGATGGCTCCCTCTGCCAATGCGCTGAAGCGCTCCAGGGGCCCGGCCACCGCCAACCATCACGCCGACGGTGCTCCCCAGCCGAAGTCGAAGAAGGCCAAGGTCGAAGCCAACCGCTCTCTCTTCGTTCGATCGCTTCCTCCTGACGCCACCAGCGAGTCCCTTGCCGACTACTTCTCGCAGCACTTCCCCGTCAAGCACGCCACGGTTGTTGTGGACCAGGCGACGAAAGAATCGCGAGGCTTTGGATTCGTTACCCTGACTGACGCCGAAGATGCTCTTGAGGCGAAAGCGAAGCTCAACAACGAACTCTGGGAAGGACGTCGTATCACGGTCGATCTGGCTGAAGCCCGAAACCGTGACCAGAACAGCTCAGTACCTAGGACTGCCACTCTTGCCCCTGTCGGAAAGCAAAAGAAGTTCGCAGGCGATAGAGGAGGCTTGGGTGTCGCCCAAGCTCATCATTCGCAACCTGCCATGGAGCGTCAAGACCCCGGCACAGCTTCAGGCTCTCTTTCAGAGCTACGGCAAGATCAAGTTTGCTGATCTTCCCATGAACAATGGCAGGCTCAGGGGTTTCGGATTCGTCACCATTCGTGGCGAGAAGAACGCTGAGAATGCAATCAAGGCCATGAACGGCAAAGGCATTGACGGAAGAACTATTGCTGTCGATTGGGCTGTTGAAAAGGAGGAGTGGGATAACCAGCAAGGCGCTGAAGTCGACACGGAGAAGCCTGTCAGATCGGCCAAGAAGATCAAGGAGAAGCCCGAGGAGAAGCCCGAGAGCAAAACCGAAAAGACTGCGAAGAAGTCTGTCAAGTCTGCGCAGCCAGCCTCGGATGACGCCGATGCTCAACTCAACGCGGATCTCGAGAACTTCATGAAGAACACCATGGGCAATCTCGAGGACGAAGAAGATAGCGACGAAGAGGAGGAGTCCGACGAGGACGATGATGAAGAAGACGACGGCGCCAAGCTCGAAGAGTCCGACGAGGAAGAGGAAAGCGACGCCGAGGAATCGAAACCCACAGAACAACCCGAGGCCGCCAAGAAGACGACGAACAACGACTCCACCGTGTTCATCCGCAACCTGCCCTTCACAACGACTGATGAGCAGCTCAAGTCCCATTTCGCCCGTTTTGGTCCCGTTCGGTACGCTCGTGTCGTCATGGATCGCGCAACGGACCGGCCTGCCGGTACCGGCTTTGTGTGTTTCTTTGACGAGGCCGACTCCAAGGCCTGTGTAAAGAACGCCCCTCGCAGCCAAGCCGCTCCTCTTGTCGGCAAGCACTCCATCCTGCAAGACGAGACGGCAGACCCCGAAGGCAAGTACACTTTGGACGGTCGGTTGCTGTCTGTTGCCCAGGCCGTCAGCAAGGATGATGC
This sequence comes from Verticillium alfalfae VaMs.102, assembly GCF_000150825.1. Classification (NCBI taxonomy): domain Eukaryota; kingdom Fungi; phylum Ascomycota; class Sordariomycetes; order Glomerellales; family Plectosphaerellaceae; genus Verticillium; species Verticillium alfalfae. The sequence goes on from NW_003315026.1 coordinate 92,565, forward strand.
TGGTCGTCTGGCCGCTGATGCCGGCGTGAAGCGCCGGGCCAACGACAAGCGCAGGCTCTTCCTCCTCGAGGAGGGTCAGCTCGACACCCGGTCAGCCATGTACAAGAGCTTGTCGCAAGCCGAGATCATGATGAGAGACAAGAGCAGACAGCAACGCAAGAAGCTTGTGGAGGGCAACCCTTCCCTGCACATCAGTCTGACCCGTCTTGCCGTCCGTAATATTCCTCATAGCATGACCTCCAAGGAGCTGAAGCAGTTGGCGCGAGAGGCCTGTGTCGGTTTCGCTACAGATGTCACAAACGGCCTGCGCCAGCCGCTGTCGAAGGAGGAAAAGGCTCGCGCCAACAAGGAGGCGAAGGAGGCCGAGCACAACCGCAAGCTCAAGGGCAAGGGTATCGTACGCCAGGCCAAGATTGAGTTTGAGAGTCGTGACGGATCCAAGGTCACCGAAGCAGCTGGCGGAAAGAGTCGAGGCTATGGCTTCATCGAGTACTCGTCTCATCGATGGGCACTGATGGGCCTCCGATGGCTCAACGGACATCAAATGGACAATGACCAAGGCCGCAAACAACGTCTGGTGGCGGAATTCGCTATTGAGAACGCGCAGGTCGTACAGAGGCGCAAGGCTACGGAGGGGAAGCAAACGTCCAAGAAGCAAGAGGCCGAAGAGGACAAGGAGGAGCCTGCAGATGAGCAGGCCCCGGAACCCGAGAAGAAGACCGCGAAGCACAAGTCCAAGCCCAGTCAGAAGTCGAGCAAGAAATTTGCGCTGAAGACTGGAGCGAAGCCGCCTGGCTCGGCCAAGCCTGCAGAAACGTCAAGCAAGCCAGCGAGCAAGACTGCTGGTGGGTCTAAGACGGCGGCTGTCTCGGGGAAGAAGGCAGCCAAGGAAGAGCAGAAGGAAGATATGCAGCACAAGCTGATTGCGAGGAAAAGGTTGATGCGGAAGAAGAAGGCTCAGTCGCGCGGCAAGGCTTAATTAGGTCATTTCAAAGTTTGGTTGATGGAAGCTGGATGATATCCATTTGGCTCCACTGAGCTGTCGTATTTAGTGAATACAACGAGTTGTTTATGGCGACTGGGAAGTTGGTGCTACTGATCATGTATTCAATTGCTTTATGGAAGCAATCTTTGGGTTGGAAACTGTGTGCATATCGACAACGCAATTGGTGTTACAAGTTTCGGCGCACCAGGATAGCGACGTGATGCTTTACTTTTGCTTGATCTTGGGATTGGGATTAGTGAAAAGAGACCGCACATGGGAAGACAACGTGCGACAGACTACAACGCAACGTGGCGTCATGGGAACCTTCAGTCATCGGAAAAGTATTGATCGATAATTGTAATAAATGTATATCCAAGGCCGGTAGACTGGGGCCGAAAAACCACAAGAGAAGACGAGACGACCAGCCACCGTCCCATGTCCGGAAACGCCCTACAAAAATGCAATGCTTGGTGTCGAGATGACAGTACAGCGCCACGGCTATGGAGCATCTTCCTCCAGCCCTCCCTCGGCAGGATCCCTCTTCTTCCGCTTCACTCTGAAGAGCTCACCCAGGGTATCACTCAGACTTCTAGGCCGACCGGTCCCGCCAGAGGCCGACGCAAGGCGTGGTTCTTGCCTGGGCTGTATCGGCTCGTCCGATATTATGTTGAGCTCATCCTGCGAGCGGGAGGCCAGACCTCGCCTTTCGGCCACTTCTTGCTCCTCTTCCGACATGAACAGACTCGCGCGAATGCTGGTCCGGAGGCGTCTCATAGAGGGCCTCTTCAGCAAAGGATTATCGGCATTCCGCAGCAGGGTGTCTTTGACCACAGCGCTGACTGTTGATGACAAGGGTGATGGCGAGAATAACGGCCCACTGAACTTTGAACTTTGCGGCCTCTGTGACGCGGGAACAGAGAGGTGGCGCGGCGTCATCAATTGAGGTTCGGCTGTGTATGACATGGGTCCCAGACCGTCCCGGAACGGTGTTGCGGGTTCGGAAGGTGTCATTAATGAGGCCACCGCATCCTCAGAGATGGTGCGCACACCGCGAACAGGCGATTCGTCGCCTGACATGACCCACGGGTTGCTGAGGAGTGGCGCCGATTCGCCGGGGGTCCTGGGTGGGTTGATAGATGGTCTCCTGAGCGTTGGCTTCCCGCTGTCGTGCTGCATGTCGGTTTGAAAGATGCTGGCGTGTGATACTTTGGAGGAACGACGGGAACTTGACGCCCCGCCAGGGTTGACGGATGCTGCGAGAATGGTGCGAATCGTGACGAGCGAGTCCTATCGTTTCCTCGCCATCGATCTCCGAGTAGGACTCTTCTTCGTCCTCCCCTGGCCTACCGCTAGTGACCAGAAACACGCCAAAGAAGGTGAGCAGGCAGCCGCCGATGAATTTCCCCGCTTGTTCGCCAGAAGTGCGCTCGAAATCTCTGTACAGGACGGCACTGCCGACAATGACACAGAGGGTGAACGTCACAAACTGGATGGGGATCACCTGTGTCGAAGGAAACCTCTGCAGGGCTTTGTTGACGTAGCGAACTTGCATGACGGCTGTGAACAGCAGAATGAAGAGCAGCACATATGTGACAGGAGTCTTGAAGGCGCCAAGAAGGGTGGACGAGAGCATTGAGGAGACACCCTTGGTCGACAGGGCAGTGTAGCCACCTGATGAGGAGCGGTCAGTACATGATACGTGAAGAAGGTCGTTCCCCCCCCTCCCGCTTCGTCAGAATTGACGCCCAAGGATGCTACATACCGAAGAGACCGACAAGGCCGAGGTCAACCAGAATGGTTCGGTGGCCATACCGAGGGCTTGCCCACATCAGGATGGCGATGAGCGTGACGGTTACGGCAAGGTATACTTTGAACTCGATCGTCGTGATGTGATCCCACACATCATGAGGGTCCAGCTTTGTTTCCTCTTGTTTGGCGCTCAAAACGACTGTGACGACGCCGCCGGTCGCGATGATGACGCCCCAGAAGTCTCGCTGACGGAAGACTTCCTTGAAAAAGATGGGAGCAATGATGCAATTGGAGATAAGGGCGACGACACCGAGGGGCGACACGATGGACGCCGGCGCGAACCCATACGCCAGAAAGTTGCCGAGCTCGCCCAGAGTGATGAGAATCTGGCCGGCCCACCAGTATGGCGATTTGAGATAGGTTGAGGCAACCTGCTCTTCATCGTCCCCAGAGCTGTCAGACTCGGTTGAGTCTTCGGACCGGAACGACCGGGTCAGAGAATCGGATGTCGCCGACGTTCCATTCCCCGCATGATTGCCATTGAAGTATGTCTCGTCTTCGGTGTGGTTCTGTGGTGTGCCCAGCGTGCCATATGTTCCTCCTGCGGCTCCTCTCGCGCCGTTGACGCCGTCCTGATTAGACCTCAATGCTTCTTTGGCTCGTCGGCGGACGCGCCGGCGCTCGCGATGCAGACGAATGTGCGCATAGCGCTGCACATTCAGCGCAAGAGCGATGAGGACGTTACCGACAATGGCGGTGGTGATGCCGATAAGAGATGACCAGTTCTGCAGGTCTCCATTGTTGTCGTCGCTGCCAGAGTCCTCCCGGTGGATAAAACCGGGACCGGGCCCAATGTTGGGCATGAAGGACCCAAGGACGCCCATCGTTGGCGAGTCGCGAAGACGATCGCACTCAGGCGTACAGGCGCAGCACTCGGGATGCTCGAATGTGCAGCGAGGTTGTCGGAATGTTGGAGGTAACGGTACGGCAGCGGGATGTCGACACCCATGTACAGCCACTGCGGGTCAGATTGAGGGTCATCGAAGGGGGTCGAATGCCCTGTTGTCGAGGTGGGCGGGCGTGTCAGTCGCTCCCAGGCGAAAAGTACGAGCAACGAATATGACGGGAACGAGTGCGACGGCCCTGCGCGAGATCCGGGAAGCTGGCGGGCTTGTCGAGGCGAAGAGATCGAATCCATCTTGGCGCGGTAGGCAGAGGCAGAAAGCGGCTCAGACAGCTGACGAAGGAGATGCCGGCGGCGCCGTTTATGCGCCCCACAGTGGGCTGACTGACTGTGCCACACATTGCCAAACACGTCACAGTGGGGTGATGGATGTTGACCTCGCGACTCCCCGCTCAACTCCAAGTCGAGAGCGACAAGCTCCTTCTCATCTTCACCTTTCTCTTTGCGACCGTGTCTCCATCCAGCAGAATCCTGCCAAAACTGCCCGTGTTCCTACCCCCTTCTAGCCTTTGACTGTTTCCGTATTGTCTCTATATTAGTAAAACTTTCGTAGCGAGTTGTCTGCTGCTTGCTTGCTGGCAGGAGACCCAGCTCTCTGTGGTGTAGAGCACCACGTTCTCACATCTCCTTACCTTGCTTGATGCGCAGAAAGACCCAACATGCCGAGCGACGACCCCTTCACCAATTTCTTCCATCGCCTCAAGCAGCAGGTCGATGAACAGATCGGGACTGCCCTCCAGGGCGCGTTGGGCCTGCCAACGGTTCTCTCCAAGACCATGAACACCCAGTGGATGGACCCTCCTGCAACCACGTTCAACACACCCCCGGCCAACAGCACTGGCGTGACTGAGGCGCCGGTGGAACAACATGGAATGAGCCGTGACCCAGCACTCGGTCCCGCAAACTCCAATTCCATGCCCTGGTTAGCCTCCTTGGCGGACCCTGAGGTGCTTGCAGAGACCCTCTACCAGAGTCTCTGGATCTCGTTCCTCGTCGATTCGCCTCACTCACCACTGAAGTTGCGTGGCCTCCGCCAGCCGGTTCCCTCAGATTTGCCCGAGGGAGCCGACCCTCGTCACTTCGGCTTCGAGGATGCCTTTGAAGATCTCCTCATGGTCAGCAGCGGACAAGGCCTACCCGACATGAAAGAGAGATGCGAGCTGAAGAAGGAATGGAACCGGCTGTACCCCCAGGGTCTCCCGCCTGTGCTGTGGCTCCATCAGCTCTGTCGACAAGGACTGTGGGATGGCTGGGAACCGAGACCAGCGTCGTTGGAGGATATGATCAGTGAGAGATGGCGCCGTTGGCTTGCGGCACAGGACGATCGTTTCGACGACAAGTCTGCCACCAAGGACGACGACCAACAGGCAAAGGAGGCCGGGGCCACAAGTCCCTCCGACAGCCCTCTGACGGAGTCGACTGCGGCTCGCCCCTCTCCAGGCACGGAGGAAACGGAAGAAGACGCATACGATACCATCGCAGGTCGTCAAAACCCCCGGGGTATCGAGGCACATTTGGAGGAGCTGATGAAGGCCTTTGCGTTCGTCGATGACCAGAGCAGAGAAGGCAACGGGCGCGAAGTCCGTGACACCAGTCCACGCGAATTACCAGAGGGATGGCGGGTCGATGAGACGGTCCAGGAGCAGAAGGATGTCAACGGCAACACCAAGACAACGAGAATCAGCATTACTTATGACGATCAAGGCAAAGAGGTCGGCCGAGAAACGGAAACTCGCTCCCACTACTCGTGGTCCGCTACTCGCAGCCCTCACGAAAAGGGGTATGGAGAGAACCCAGATAACCACAAGAATGAAACAGGAGCTACGGATCAGGGTTGGTTCTGGAAATGAGAGAAGGCTTCTTCGTTGGCGAAAATCTTCTCATCGGGTCATGAATACAAAAACAATTCACGGATTCAACGGCCACCACCAGTTGGTTCCAGATGCTTCCCACAAACTGCCTGACTGACATTGTGCAATTCCAATGTCTGCTCTACGGGTGACGAAACCCGGCTGTTCATGGTGATATCTCGTACACAATGTCAACTACCATGCCAACATCACGATCATCACGCCGCAGGGCACAGCCGTGCTTCGGATCGCCGCTCATGCTCGCCATAGATTGCCTCTCACCCGCAGAGAAAGAAGTCTGGAGTCGCCCAAGCGTCTGCGACGGCGTATGGCGTATGGCTCCTCGGTCACACTGACATCATTAACCGATCCAAGCTGGCTGGATGCAACCTGCAGCGCATCGTCGTTGCGCGGCCGCAAGTCATGTTGCATATGGACAGGGTCGTATTATAGTCTTACCACAAAGAAAAGGTGCAAAAAGGTGCAAATGAAGGAACCCAGCCTCGCCGTGCCGCCACAACCTGCAACACAACCAACGCAGACCAGACCAGACCAGACCAGACCAGCCTGCTGAAGATATTCATATCCCTGGACACGCGCTCCTGCGTGGCTGGCCGACCTCTGCCTTCTCGCAGTCACGTCCCCGTCCGTGCGCGTGGTATCACCAAGGATAAAACTCTAAGGCCTGATATGACGCTCTGCTAATGATTGACAGAAAGGCGAGAAGTCAATCTCTGTCTCGCGGACGGCCCGGCGGCAAGAGGAGAAACAAACAAAAGGAGAAGGCAGCATCGGCTCGCGGGATGGTACCTCAGCACGGTCGGGGTCGCGTCCGCTTCCAGGTTTGGTGCTGACCGTGAATCGGGCTGCAGAGGGGTGCTATTCCCACTTCGAGGTCGGGCGGTGGGGAGGAGCTTAAGAGCTCTGGTAACGTCCAAGGATTCGGGAGCTCGGTTTCAACCTTTTGGGGCGTCATACCAGTGGATGGGACGGACAAAAGGGACAATGGATGCCAACCACCCACGCACCCAGCCAAGCAGAGTTCCGAGTTGCGTGCTCTCTCTCGACCGGTGTGGCTGACTGACCCAGCGCGCACAGAAAGCTACTTTTCTTTCCCGCCTTACCCTGCCTGCAGCAATTGGGGAGGCTCAAACGCGGAGCCCAAGTGGTCCGGCCCCCGACGACCGTGTAACGATGCTTGACACGACGAGCAGATGGGCTGGCGAACGGTGTCGTCGCAGTACCACCGCCACGTCACGCCATGCCATGGTGTAGACCATACGGCACACACGCGCGCGGCGAACTTCGGACGGCTGCGGCCACACGAGCACGAGGCTATGAGCGCCGCCAAGAGTCAAAGGTCGGCATTTGCTGGGTGCCGCGCCACGATTTCTCGAGTAAGGAGAGACCTGCTCAGATGCCCCGTGCTGGGTCGGCTCTCTCTTCATCTCTCTCTCTCTCTCTCTCTCTCTCTCTCATCTCTCTCATATCAGCCTCCCTTACTCATCTCCTGATATATGCCATCGGGGACCAGGGAGTGATCGAGGCGCGGCCGGGGAACGGTCGTCCCACGTCCCGGCACGGCATAGAAGGCCGGCAGAGCTTCGAGCCTGCCTCTCTAGCTCTCTCCACCTAGCCTTCGAGCTTCCCAGGCCCTGCTGCACCCACCACTGTCCAAGCTTCCTCGACCAGCGACAGGCACCAGGCATGAAGAACCAGTCCGAGCGAAATGGAACTGAATCTCCCCAATGGGCCCTAAATGGGGATGGGCTCCCCCCCGTTCGCTCCCTTCCCAAGTGAGGTAAGGGCGTCAGAAGCTAAAACGAGGCGGTGCGGTGGGAGGCCAAGATGCCGAGCGAGCGAGCGGTTTTCCCTAGTGACGGATAAGGCGTTTGACGTTGTTGGATCGGAAGCCGAAGGGGGGTGAACTAGTAGTGAGGGGGATGGGCAGGGGGTGTAGACGAAGGTAGACGAAGGGGGGTCTCTTTCACTGGGGGTGGAAGGATGGAGGACCCCTCATCATCTTTGTTGCACCCCCTTTGCCCTGGATGCTCTGCCAAGATGCGAGCAAGGTGCGATAGTTATGGATCCGTCAGGAAAGTCCAGGAGCTAGCCACCGCCCAAATACCTGCCTCAGGAACCCCTGCGTCCCTCCCTCCTGCTAACTCGCAATGGATGGGCTCCCCCATATCCATTTTCCCCTGACGCCAAACTGCCTGCCTACCCAGGTACTGTACCATGTCCACCGGCGCCCACCTTGGTGCGCTCCTGCCGACAAACAGCCGTCCGTTCGGTTTCTTAGGGTACCTAGATGGGGCGCGACGCGTCGGCCGACAGCGGGCCCTTACGTTATGGACCCCCCCTCCATGCTCGGGGTTTCCCCTTGTGTTTATTTTTATGTGCTCACAACAGGACACCCATCTATCACAATGATGCCATCTGCACAATCCGCTACCGGGATCATCGTGGCCTGTATGGCCCGGAAAGGCTGTTGCAAGGCCGAGTCTCCCGCTCACAAATGCAGGCACATACGGCAGACAGCCATATTGGCGGTGCCAGGCACCAGGACACTCTGGAGAAACTCAAAGTGGTCCTCTCGCTGACTCGTCAATTCGCCAGCGAAGCCAGACCCCGTTTCTCGACTCAGACACAAGTCGTCGTGGGTTTACGTGGCTATTCCGGCAGTGCTCGAGAGGAGAACCCAAATACGAGCAAAGGAGGAAAAAAAAACACCAGTCTCCATCACAGCGAGAAGCCCACCACGACCCCATTTGGAGAACCACTTCGTCTACCGTAGCAGAGGCCCCCCATCCTCGATCTCATCGGCAGACGTTGACGGACTGACTGGCAGGTGCGCTGTCAGGCATTACATGTGTGATTGTCTCCCTCACCAAGACATACCCTGAATCCCTACACGGCATCCTGTCGGCGTTTTTTTTGGAAGTCAGTGACCCCCCGAGCGAGCCCGCCCAGTAGGCACTTGCCTTAGCACCCCGACGTCTGTCCACTGCGGGCCCTTGCTGGTCCCGCGACGGCGGTTTCGCTTTGTTCCAGTGCCACATTGAGAGATCGACCATCCGCCCTTGCTCTGCCCCCGTCCTTCTGCCCTACCTGCCCTTCCTGTCCTGATTGCGCCTCGAGAGTCTAGGTGGTAGAGGACTCGCCCGGGGGGGGAGAAGACCAACTTGGGCAAGATGGGCAAGACCTCGCGCCGTTTATGGCGTGTCAAGTCGGTGTGCGCGCGCACCACGTTTCACCAACTCTATGTTCGAGGTTGTATCGCGTCTGACGATCTTTCTTCGATAGGCTTGGCGGGAGACGGTAGCAGGGGGATCTCGGGGCAACGTAATCTGGCAGCCCTGGCAGCTCTGGCAGTTCTGGCAGCTAGCTCTGTCTCTGCAGCCTGCCGTCCTAGAACGTCAAGCTGCCGACGTCTAGGCTCGGCTTCACGCGCCAACAGCGTGGCTCGTCACACCGACTGCTCACCAATTGCTTTTTGATTGAGACATCGAATGGCACATGCACTTCCTTATCATGGACCACGTCGAGGGGCTATGACTTCTGCCTCGTACGGTGGCCGGTCCAGGAAGGGATACCTGGACATCCCTAGCCTGGAACTCACGTCACTGTTCCTTCATACCCTGTGCTTCCCTGTGAGGTCGAAGACATGCTTGCCATGTGCGTATGTGCCGTGCCTGTGAAATAGGGCTAAGAACTATACACTGAATGGTTGCCAGGCTGGTTGGGTCGCACGAGAAATCTCTACCTTCGAGACACACACCCGTGCCTGACCTAGGTACCTACCACGGATACACAGCTTCGTGCCCTCGATTCGATCCACACACACACGAAGAGAGGAGCAGCTGCAGCTCCGGAAACCGGGTCGTCTGGCTGCGATGCGATGGTGCCGCCACCAAGAAAAACCTCCAACGATGGCCGTCGTCAGAGGCCAAGGGCCCGCTGAGGAGGGGCACGCAGATGCTTGGAGGTGAGCCGCTCAAGGGTAGCCAAGGCAAGATGAGGCGAGGTACCACGAAGCGACACTCGGGAAGCAACAAGGACGCTCACCACCAATGCGAGGAAGCCCCGCACGCGCATATGCCCAGAAACTCCAGTTCTGCAGTGCGTGGTGCAGCTTGCAGCAGAGGAACAGGAAGCCGCTCTCGAAAAATATTGCATGGCTGCAGGTCCCCATGCTGCATCGCCCCAGGGCATGCTGTGCCCTTGACAAATGTTTGCACCCTCCCGCCTCCTCATGCAAAACAAACTTTCTTCAGTGACCTCGTCCTTGTGTTGGTCGAAGTAGTCAATCGATGATCGCCGCATGTGAGACTGCGAAGCGGTGTCAGGTGCGGTTCGGTTCAAAGAACGTCGACACAATAGCGCGGGCTTGTCCCCGAGATCACGTTCCATGCAACAGTGTCGAGCTGGTACCATGTAAGCGGTCACGTTCCGAACGTCAAACATGGCGTAGACGGAACAACATCGACACGAAGGTGTGAAAAAAGGACGCATTTCGACGCACAACTGTCCCGCCGTGATGGGACGCTCCGCTATGCTGTGGGGTGGGCAGCACAAGGCCGCTCGACTCAACGCGGGGGCTCGACGTGAGATGTGCGACTGGTCAACCGTCTGTGCGTACTGTTGGGGCTTGATGCAGACTCGTGGACCGACTGACAACCCGCCCGAGGCATTTGCCCTCTCGAATACTGCAGGTGGAAGACCCCGGATATGCAACAGCAAGCTTGCCTAGTCACACACTTTTCTGACGGACAGCTTTAGCCTAACAGTCCAGACGCTTGGAGGTCCGAACGAGGCAAGAGGACTGGGAACCAACCACACGTGGAATTGCCAGGGCCATTGTCCAATCGAGACTCACATCCCAACTTGACATGCCAGCCAAGCAATCTGTTACCTTCCCAGCCTTTCGGCCTTTCGGGCTGTCTTGCCAGAGGAGGCAGGACGAGGCTGGCAACGCCATTCAACTCCATCATCACACTTCCACTATCATCCCGCGATTCTTGATTCTCCACCGCAATCATCATGCGTGGGCATCGCAGATATCGCCAGTGGGGTGCTCAGGTCGAGAGGGCTGCATATGCCAGATTAGCAATAGGCGGCCAGAGTTGCACCAACACGACTTTTCTGGCCCTCGAATAATGTGTCTTCTGCTCGTCTGCAGATGACGCACATATGGAGTCTGGACCTTTGCTAGACCCTCCACCGGACACAAAGGCTTGTCGGCAGGCGTGCCGCAAGAGGAACACACACGCAAGCACGCAGCTGGCAAAGCTGACGAAGGAGGAAATACATGGGCAGGTACACTGGCAGCCCTCCCCTGGACCATACTGGTAGCGAGGCCAGGCCCTGGGCCAACTTCCAGGGTCTGTCTGGTCGAGGGCAGCCGGAATGTGGCGCCGTCGACCTTGTTGGACCAGGAAGGAAACCCCCTGCTGCTTGAAAACTGGGGATAGAATCCCCCAGCGGAGAAGGCCAGGTCAGGGTACGGTGCTAAGCCGCGTCGATCATGATCTGTCACAATCGGCATCGCTCTGGCTCAGGTGCGGTATGGCGGTTTGCAACGAGGATACAGTAGAGAGGTTTCGCCTCGAGCACAGGGTTTTTGGAAGCAGCGGCGGTCTCACATGGGTTGCCCGAGGCTGGCAAGATTGGAGGAGATGGCTTTCGGACAGCCGAGGGGGACACACACAGCCGCGGCTGGAGGGATCTGACTCCTCCGAGATGCAACTGTGCGGGACGGTATGCAACGCACGCCGGGTTGCTGCTGGGCCTCTGAGCCATGTCGGCTGGCTAGACTTTGTTGGCTGCGAAGAGAAGGGCAACAAGTCAGCATCCAGTCCTCGTGTGATACTTTCGGCGGATGGGTGGATAGATCAAGGACAGTTCATACATGTCAACCAGTCAGCCTCAGGGCCACACCGCGAGGCAAGGTGGTAACCGGCATCCCTGACGCCTGCAAGCAAGCTGGTGTCTGGGGGAGCAATATCGGAGGTGGACCAGGTGAGAGAGATTGGGATAGATGGGCGTAACCCAAGATTGTACAGTAGTGTGATTGACGGCTGCGCCATGGAATTACGATGGACAAGGCGGTTCCGAAGACGTACGCAACATCCTTCTTTGGTCGCAACCCCACAAGGCCCCACGGGCACAGCGACATAGGTGAGGGAGGTTGGTGGCAACCCGGGGCTCGGCTGTGATGTGTGACGATTGTCGACGGGCAAGCCAAGGGTCGAAGTGTGTTGTTGACTGCAGGTACAGATGGACCCCGAGAGCTTCGAGCCGAGCGAACGAGAGGGTGGCTGACGGTGGCCAGTCAGACGATGACAAGGGCGTGTGGTGCTCACTGTCGAGAACGGCCTGGGTTGCGAATGGCTGCGTTAGCTGCGAGCCTAGCACCTGATGAAGCATTGGGAGCAAGATGTTCGGAGCCAACTCAGTTGAGTCTGAGCAGAGCGAACGCCTCTTCACAAGCGTGGGAAACAAGACCAAAAAAAAAACCACGTCGGAGCAGGCCGCGAATCGAGGCTTCAGCTGTCACTCATCCTCGTCAAGGCGACCACCCAACATTGGGTCTTGCTGACCGGTCAGTCCAGGGAAGTTGCAGTGGAGCTACCATCACTTGCAGCAACTGCGGGCCGGGCACCTCGAGTGCGTCTTGCCCATCCTGGAGTACCTTTGTGTGTCCAACCATAACGCGTCACCGCCCTCATCTTATTGTCCATCTCTCCGCGGGAAGCTGCAGCCCTCCAGTCCTGCACCTGCTTATGCTCATGCTCCTGCTCATCCTCTGGACTTTTTTTTTTGCCTCTCCCCGTTGGACTCTTGCCTTTTGAACCTCTACATGTGCGATCTTGCTAGGGAGGGGGTGCTCCTGCCGGATTGCGCAGAGTGCAGCCGAGCAAGACGAAGGAAGAGTTCATCTCAGAGCAGCAGGACGAAAGGACGCGGTACCTTGCATTGTGGTTCCAGTGCCTTCCATCTGTCCCAACCATGTGTCCATCTTTGCGGCACTTGGTCCTCGATGGCATCGTGGTTCAACCCTCCCTCGTCCACTTCACCCACCTGCCCATCGTCCACCCACACACCCACCCACACCTCCACCACCACCACCACCACCATCAGTACCACCATCGCCACATGCCATTCCGTTCTGACATGCGCTCCCGGACTGCCAGCCCGCGTCTGGATCCCAGCGGCTTGTCACGCTCATTATCCTCAGAGATTAGGCGACCTGATATCCCATTTCCCAGGCCGTCTCGAGCTCGTCTTGGCTTCCATTCGCCATTTTCCCGATGCAGTCCATCATCAGCAGCGCCCGGATAGGCCCAGCTCTGCACAGCGCATCCTCTCTGGCCCCAGGCGCTGCGTTTGACGGATCTTGCTGCCACTCCCATGGATGGCCCGCTCAAACGGCTCGAGCTTCACATGTCGCATGCTTCATGAGCGCCGTGGGACATATGATGGTGGCCATTGGAACGCCTAGTCCTCTTTCTTGCTGCTTCTCGCCTGGGCTCGCTTCGCAGTTGCAGCATGATGACGGCTGCCGCTTTGCTCCGTCTCCAGATCACGAGCCGGCACGCCTGCATAAAGGTGGTGCTGTACTATGGACACGCGCGCATTGCGTTCGAAATTGTTGCTGATTTACTCTGCCACTTCGCTTCGCACCGTGCATCCTTCCCCAGACTCGGCGTCCACGCCATTCTCTTTGCGTCGACGACCCATACGGACACGCGACATGGAAAACTGCCCGTCGCAAATTAACCACCTCTGCTCTGACGGGATAGGACAGAAGACGTGTAAATGACAACCACGCGGCGACAGACTTTCTCGTCATGCCGGCCCAGCATCCCCCGGAATCCGCACCCGGAATCTCCTCCTCAACCGCCAACCAGACTCGATTCGTCGCTAGCCAAAGCCAACCACACACGCGGTGCCCCAGCGCCGTCAGCCTGGCCCGCTCCGCCCCGCCTCCTCTGTCCCTCACGCAAACCCCCCATCCGTACCTCAGATGGGTGTCAAGTCTTGCGCCGCCACTGGGGTGCTGCGACACTGTCCAGCGCAGAAAACGAGACCAGAGCATGCCGCTCCTTGCACACAATACCCACTAACTCACGTCGGCGCCGAACCACGCTACCTAGCCTTCCCACTGATCACAGCATGTGGCTTCCCGCCGAATCGTCTACTGTGAGCGTTGCGGTACGAGAACCCCATACGGCGAGTCGAGTCCGCTGACAACCAGCTCTGTCATTCTATGCATGCACATGCATCAGGCGACCTTGATTCATAAACTCGTTTCCATGCACCTACGCTACTCTCACAAGCAGGTAAAGCCTGGCGGCATGGCGCGCGATGCCCTGCTCATGCTCATGCTCGTCCAGTGTGCAGAATGCATCCACAAGGTGCGCCTTGCACACAACGTACCGCCAACAGGAGACCAACACCAGCACCGTTGCTCCAACGTGCCGTGCCCCTCCACCCCTCTCCCTCCACCCCCGTTGACACTCGCTGGAGTCGCGTCTCGACTCGTCTTGCATCCGGTCAGGCTCCTGTCGCGACACCAGTGCCCAGCAAAGACCCGAAAAGAGCGCGGCCGGGATGCCAGGGGTTGTATTTTGCTGCGCAGCGCATATTGCACCCTTTTTTGTTGGGTCTTCTACTGGGAGGGTTAATTACGGATCCCCCATCCACGCCGCGCAGCAACTCGCAGCATGCTGGCAGGGTTCTAGGTTGCACCGGGCAGGGGGCCGTCATTACCAGCATCACATCCTTCCCCTGCCCGCCCCATGCCCGTCCGTCGTCCCCCTTGTAGGAGGGGGAGGGAAGGAGGTTGAGGAGACTAGACCCAGGGATCCAGAGCCCAGGAACGCTTGCCCAGCTTATCATTCAACAAAAGTCTCACGGACCCCCCCCCGATTCACTTCCCCCTGTTCCCGTTCCATCATGCTCTGCTCTGCTCTGCTTGCCCTCAACCTAGCCTCGTTTCTGCTTGTTTTGCTTTGCCTGCTATTGCATGCCGAATACAAGCTCGACTTTGAGCACACGAATTCAGCAGTTTGCTGTATAAGGAAGACTTGTGTCGCTTTGCTGTCAACTATTGCTTTCCCGCCCAGCTGTCAGTCACCCACGTCCATCTGCAGCGCCCAGACAGTTTTACGCACAAACATTTGGCGTGCACGTCCACAACCACACCCCCGCGAACCCGCAAAAAAGGTCATATCAACACCAGGAAAAGTTCCGAAAGTACAACAGCAGATCTGGACTTTTTTTTCGATTTCTGAGCGAGCCTGGAGAGGTCAAGCCAGCACCGACGCGGTGTTGCGCTGGAGTGCAGTCTTGACGTTGGTTCCCACCGTGGCTCTAAGACCACCATCCTGGCGTAGCACGGGGGTCTGAGACAGGAACGCTGAAGAAAAGAGAAAAAGGAAGCATTCGACGGCCATCATGTGGGCATCCGCGCCATTACCCATCTACTCCACCACCCATAACTTCAAAAAGGCAGCTCGGCGGGCTACCATTGATAACGACAGCTCGAAGCAGGATGTCTCCTCATCAACGTCCCGCCCGAGCACCCGGTCCCGTCCTGATCCTCAGAGTTCCAAGGACATCATGTTTGAGCCAGCTGTAGACGGCCCGCCTTCGCCCGAACGAATCCGTGCTTTCAGTAAACACGTCAAGAGGGTCTCAGCTCTGGAATCAACCTCTTCAGTTGCAGCTCGTCCTCACGCCACGGATCGCCCCTCGTGGGAAAACACGCTTGAGCACATCACCTTGTCCAGGCGATCCTCCGGCCGGTCAACTTCGAGCAGCATGCCATCACGCGATCGACCAGAGAGTGTTCAATTGTTCGGAAAGACCATCTTCAACCGAAAAGTCAGGATGAGGGCAGAGAGCAATGCCAACAGTTCTTCCGGGAGCTCACTCTATTCGACTGATCAACCTCTGGATAGCAACCCCATACCCCCGCCCAAAGAGCAGCTTATCCCCGGTCTGTTTGGGCGGCGCAAGATTCCGAAGACGGACCCTACTTCCGTAGACCGTCCGGCCTCTAGCAGTGGTAACAAGAAACTGCTCATCTCTGGTCCCTACAACTTTCAGCACGTCACTCACACGCGGCGAGAACACGTGCCTCAAGCACAACGTGAAAGTCGCGCGGACTTCTCGGCTGCTCGTCCACCAAGACCCCCCCCAGCTGCTCCCCTGCTGGGCATGGAAGGCGACAGTCTTCATTTCTCCAACTTTTCCTCTGAGGCTCTGGCCATACGCGAAGATGGTGCCCCGGTCGATCTACCCACTCAAATATCACCGCGACGCCTACCGCCGCAGCAGTCCCCACCGCTTCAACGACAGGCGCCAGGCATGGTCTCACCACGCCGCCTTATGAAGCGTACGCGCTCACAGGAGCAGATGCACAGTGCCGCATCCCGCTCGGCGGCGCCTCCCCGGCCTCCCAGGGCTCCCGAAGACGCCATCCCGCCTATCCCGCCTCCTCGTATCTCTAGCAGGACGTCGACCCGGTACGACGCGACCGATTCTTTGATCGCTGGCTCGTGGGACCGACCAGTCACCGGCGGTGGGTTCCGTCAGCCGAAGCCTTTCCCTCTGCCTGCCGAGAGTGATATGCTTCCCACAACAGCCGGCGAACTCCTTGCTGCGCGATCCGCAGAGGTCGAATCGCCGTCAAGCCCAACTTTCCCACACGCAATCACGACGCCCGATGATGCTGCGTGGCCCCTGACGACTTCGAGCACCACTTTCGCGTATGAGACTGCTCTGGCTGATGTTCCGGAGGAGGATGAGCAGCATGTAGCATCCCGGCGATCGCGTCTCAGCTTGGCAAGCAACAACTCCTCCCTGCGCGGAAGTCATTCGGTTCCAATGCTGCGCCTGTCGGCACAGCTTCAAGCAGCACAACTCCAGTCCAAAGATCCTCATCGGCCCATGAGTGGTGCTTCCGACACGCTGGGACGATTCGACGTGATTGCTGCTCAGCGCGCTCTGAAGGCAGCATTACATGAGACGAGCGAGGTTGAAATATTGCCTCGTGAAAGCTGGGAAGATGACATTGACTATTGCTACGAACACGAGGCTGAAGCTGACTTTGAGTACGCTTGGGATCGGCCATCTCTTGACGGTGATAGGGATGAGGAGGATCATTCTGTGGATCTGGACGCGACAGCGACGACGGCTTCCTACAGCTTCTGCGTTGACGAGGATATCGAGGGCATTCAGCCATTGTCTGTTGGGCTTCAACCTGTGCCGGCCCGGCACTTTGACATTCCGGCCCTCAGCCCTGTTAGTCAAGCGTCGACAGCCACCGGCCACGAGGCCATCACGCCGACAGTTCCGTTGATGCCAACAACGTCCAACTTCTCACATCCACGAATCGAAAGTGCATGCCGCAGTCCTACTCATCTGCATGTGCGAACTGCATCCCGTGCATCTAGCTTCAAAGAATCCCATGGGTTCAACCTCTCGCCATCCCTCCTTATCCCAGGCGATTTTCAGCAGCAGATGGTCATGGCAGAGTCTCGCGTCGACGAGTATTCTGATGAGATGCTCTCTTCTGGGGCAGTTCGTTTCTCTTACGGCACGGATGCCCCTGTGGCGTTGAGCACCTCCGGCCTGTACATTCATGATCGCACCAGCACGTCGACGACTGGCTCGAATTCGACTGGGCATACCACATCTAGCGACGAGCGCCACATCTCAGCAGACTCCAACTTGACTGCCTTGACTCGTTATACCAGTGGCACCGCCTTCGAGGCGTGGAATCCCAAGGCTTTAGATACCGTCGATCCTGCTTCCCTGGAATACGACGAAGTCCCACCTCTGTCATCACCAAAGAGCCCGAAGAGCCCATGGTCAGATGGTGGCGATGTCATGTCCCGCTCCATGGGGGATATACGGGACGAGGAGAGGCGTATCGCAGCCAGTGCAGGGCGTGATAGTGTGCAGTCCACCAGAAACAAAGAAACATACAGACATAGGCGTCAGAGGGCACATACCACGAGTTTGAGCACCCCGGCTGGCGGCTATGCTCTGTTTCCGCCTGCTTACGCTGGCAACCGGATCTGATGGTGGAGCATCAACTTGTACTTGATGAGGATTTCCAACCCCTACTGTGGCCACCTCGCACCCCCGGCACCGTTTCTTCAAACACGGTGTCGCTGAGTCGTGGGATACGCAATGTTTTCTTTTGTTCCTTTCGTTTCTTCTCACAAAGACTTTTGCAGGCCTGGCAGTACATGGCCTGTACGCACGCTCGTTTACGGGAGTTTCCTGGAGTTTTTCTACCGGTGTTCGAGATTGGCCGTTGGCTGCTACATCTTGGGGGCTTTCACCGATCATCTTTTGCCCGTCTTTTTTTTTTCCTACACTTCGAGCACGGTTATTTTGATCAGACAAGGTTGCTCGCAGGA
>NW_003315026.1:110652-111404 GCF_000150825.1 Verticillium alfalfae VaMs.102
ATAGAGCTGCTGGGACCTATTGAATGGACTAGGTCCTTCTCCTCCAGGGGAGGAGGCAAGGCGAAACTTGCTACATCAGAGCCTGAGAGGCTCGAGACTGGCCAGGTTCGGCCCAGATGCCAAGGCTATCTGGCGTTTTTGTGTTTCTTTCAGCCATGGAGAGATATTTTGGGTGGAAACCAGACCTTGAATCAATTTTATTCGAGTTAATCGAGTCATCCCCAAGACATGGTTACTCGTGAGATGACGTTCCGCAGAAATGCAGTTTAACCAGAAATGCCGCTAGGAGTACAGTCTCAAAATCGTGAGCAGTGCTACAATGTGAGGAAGGTGAACAAGACAAGAAGAAAAGAAACAAAGAAACAAAAGAGAGAAACCAAAGTCGTCAATGTAGGAACATCTCTTCTGACAGTCTGATGATGACGGACGCCGCCAGCCTCCCCGGCCCTTTCCAGGCAGGGACCTGCTTTTCGGCTTCACTTGTCCTCCCGCTCGGCCTGCCCCTCGTCCTCCTCCTCCTCTGTGGCGGGCGACTGGCGGAGGCTGTCGCCAAAGGCCCCCTCGCCCATGCGCACGCTGACGTCCTGCTCCATGTCGGCCAGGTTCCGCAGCAGCTCTTCCCTCTCGCGCCGCAGCGCCTCCCTCTCGCGCTCGAGGGCCTCGATGTGCAGGCGCGCTCGCTCGAGCACCTCGGCCTTGCTGACGCGCCGCTCCGCCTGGTCTTCGGCCGTATCCGCCGCTGCCGGCTGCTG
>NW_003315026.1:111682-114045 GCF_000150825.1 Verticillium alfalfae VaMs.102
GGCCGGCTTCGGCCGGGGCGGCCGGGCGGCGTTTTTTGGAAGGCCCCCGAGGCCCCTGCGCAAGGCGGGGCGGGCCGTGGCTGCCGCCGCCGCCCTTTTTGGGGGGCGCGCGTGTCCGGAACGACCGGCCGGTGTGGCGTTTGAGGATGAAGGCCCGAGGCCGGTCGTCCCCGAACCGATTTTGGCTTCTGCTGCTGCGGGGGGCGGCGGCCGGCGGCCGTAGGCCCGGGGTGGTGGGAGGGCTCCGTCCTGGTGATGGTGCCGGGGCTGGGGCTGAATTCGGACCCGTGGCCTGCGTGCGGGAGCAGACCGGGGCTCAGATCGGCGGCACCGGCGGCGTGGGAACCGCCCGTGTCGTCGGTGCCGGTGCTGAAGATGCTGCTGCTGGCGCCGTCGAGCGAGTCGGCGCGGTGCTTGCCCTTTGGGAGGCGCCTGCGGGCGGCTGTCGAAGGCGATGGGCGGCCGCCAACGGAGGATGAGTCTTCGTCGGCCCAGAAGGTATCCCTGTGGTCGCTCTCGTCGTCCAAGGCGCTGCGAGGATGGGACGTGGTCCCTGCTCCGACAGCGACGGCGAGCGAGGAAGACATGGCATCATCCAAGCTGGGGCCCCATGACGGCGAGGGAAAGGCGAAGTCAAAGTCAAAGTGGTCGAGTGTCGTTCTCGCGTGGTCCGCATGGCCCGCGGCGCTCGGAAGTGGCGTGATGTTGTCCGTGTAGTCATGGTGGTTTGTGGTGGCGCCGCCGAGGCCAAAGTCGATGACATTGGTCGCGCCCACTGGCGGCTCCAGGAACGCCTCGGCTCGGGAAGGGAAAGCAAGAGAGCCGGCGCTGAAGTCGGGCAACGCCGCCCAGTCGTCGTGATGGGGCTGGATCGCCGATGGAGCGGTGCCAGCAGGGGCATTGACATGCAGCCCGCTCCCGAAAATCGGCGACTGCAGGTGGTGCCCGCGGAACAGCGGCTCGGGGATCAACCGTTCGTGTCGTGCTTGTTGGTGGCTCTGGGGTCGTGGCTCAGTGGCCAGGTGTGGTGGTAGTGGTGGTGGTGGTAGTGGTGGGTGGGCTGAGGTTGGGGTCGTACGATGGCCGACGGGCATGGCGTGGTCGCCGCCACCATGGCGGACACAACCCCCCTGTAGGTGATCGACAGCACTCCCTGCGGTGCTGAAGAACGGCGTCTGGCCCAAGGGTGGTGGTGTCGAGCCCAATTGCTGAGAATGCCGTTAGAAGCATTGTTCTTTGTTGCACCGCACCGCACCGCAGGCTCGGTCACTGGGGGAGAAAGACGGGGGAGGAGGGCCACCGAGGCAACGGACGACAAGGAGAACAGGCTGTTTCCGAAACGTCAGCTCCATCTGGGGCCTGAAGATGGATTGACCCCAAGTATACACATGTGCATTGCAACATGTGTGTGTGTGTGTTGTGTGTGTGTGCATATCGAGAGGCTCCCCCAAACATGCGTCTGTGGAATTCAGGTACCGGAAGCAGCATGTAAAAGCGCAGAGGCAAAGGGGCAAAAAGAAGGATGGAAGTGGAGTGGAGAAGTGAGAACGTACCTCGGGATCGTCAAGGAAGTAGTCGATGAAAACTGGTTCTTGTTCTTGTTCACGATGTGTCTTGTCGAAGGAGTGATCCATCGCGAGTCGGACGTTCTGGTTGATGGCGCCCTCCGGGTTGGGTATCACAGGCGTGTGTATATACTCTTGTTGTCGTTGTTGTCTGGTGGTTGCACCATCTGCTAGGAGGGGGGGCCACGTCCGGCACTTCAGCACTGCCAGCAAGAACCCATCGTCAGTTTTATACCAATTGTCTGTTCGTTACAGGGACTTCGCTCCTGGCTCGTCTGGCACCCGACCATGACGAGCAACGAACGGCCTGACATGTCGATTCTGCGAGCCAACAGAGTCGCCGAAGCAGGGACTTTGCAGGGGAGGCACTACAGCTGTCACATGAGTGCCGAGCCCCTCGCAAGGCATCAGATCGATCATTGTTGCCCTTCGTCGACCCCGGCACGAGACACTAGAAGATCCTGGAACCACCGAGTACAGACTGATCCGGGCTCCGGCAGAACAGTCTGTCGAGATGGTCAGCATCCTCCGGTGTGGGCTCCAGCCCTTCGGTCGCACAGCCGGGAGGTCCCTACACCCCTACGGTACCGAGACCCCGGGCTTGGCCTCGCTCGTCGCCTGGATTTGGGCTCGTCAGCTAGGTCCAGGGTCTGTTGAGGTGGCCTCATGCTGCAGGGCACCGACCTTATCCGGCGGCGGCGGCCTCCGCTGGGCCTTTTCAAGGGGTAAGCCACCGCTACTCACGGCGGCTTTCGGTTCAGTTCGATTGTCAGTTGTCGCATTTCTCGTCATCGGCGC
>NW_003315026.1:114145-115415 GCF_000150825.1 Verticillium alfalfae VaMs.102
AAAGGCGAACAGGGAGCCCCGAGTCTTTCTAGATCGTGTTTCGATTATCCCATGTACAATGTGCAGCCTGGTGCCACTGTCGGCAGAAATCATGCCTGGCGGCTTCCCCGGGCCCATTCCCTCAGCACGTTCTTCTTCAGCTTGCCGGTGCTCGTCTTGGGCAGCTCCTCGACGATCTCCACCTCGCGAGGCACCATGAACTTGCTGATGTTGCTCTGGTGTTTCGCCCACGATATGACGTCCTCGCCCGCCACTTGGCGACCTTCCTTGACTGTCACGTATGCCTTGGGACGCTCGCCCCAGTGCGAATCAGGCACGGCCACGACGGCAGCCTCCAGGAGATCTGGGTGTTGCATGAGCATGCTCTCGAGCGCCACAGAAGAGATGTTCTCGCCACCCGAGATGATGATGTCCTTGGCCCGGTCCAGGATCTGGGCGCTTCCGTCGGGGTGCCACACGGCGAGATCGCCAGAGTGAAGCGCGCCACCAGCGAAAAGCTTCCGCGTGGCCTCGGCATCCTTGTAGTATTCCTTTGCGCAGATGTTTCCAAAAAAGACAATCTCCCCGATTTCCTTGCCGTCCCTGGCCACATCGACCAGCTCTCCCTCTGGCAGGTCCGTCTTGATGATGCGGATCGGCAGGCTCGTGACGAAGCCGTGGCCCTGGCGCGCCATTTTGGCATACCGTTCCGACGGCGAGAGCGCATCCCACGATGGCATCTGGTAGCCCTTGGTAATCGGCCCATACGTCTCGGTCAGACCGTACACGTGAACGGGGTGCAGATTGAGGTTTGTCTGCCGCATGTCAGCCATGTTCGCAACAAAGGGCACATGGGTGGTCGGCAAGAGCCGGCCAGACGGCCACTCACCATCTGCTCGAAAAGGTGGCCGCTTGGGGGGCTGGCGGCAACCGTGACCCGGACTTCCTGGGGCAGCTTCTCGGCCTCCTTGGCGGAGCAGAGCAGTGTGTTGACGGTGGGCGCGGCATTGAAGTGAGTGATGCCCTCTTCCTTGAGAAGTTTCCAGATCAGGGGATAGTCAATCTTGCGCAAGCAGACATGCGTGCCGCGGACCGCTGTGATAGACCACGGGAACGTCCAGCCCATGGCGTGAAACCTGGTTAGGTTAGAAAGAAGGAAGAATGATTTTTTTTTTTCCAACCCCCCCCTTTCACGTCCCAGAAAAAGGATGCTTACATTGGCAGGGTCCAGAGGTACTTGCATCGGCCTCACATGGGAATTTGAGGCCCGGACTCGATGATGTTGCCCATG
>NW_003315026.1:116081-127280 GCF_000150825.1 Verticillium alfalfae VaMs.102
GAGCTGGTGGACGTTGTAGTTGTGCTTGTATTCGGCAGCGCTGTGGGTTGTGACGAGGGCAGGAAATGACCAAGCAGGTTCTTGAGCCGTGAAGGAGGACTGGACATGATGGGAGCAGTGAACCGAAGTGACTGGCGTTGGCGATACGTGCTGTGACGGTGAGACAAGGCCAGCTGTGCTGTGCGATGGGCGGTTGGTTTGACGGGGTTGGAAAGTGAAGTAGCAGTCAGCCAATTCGACAATGACGACAGTTGGTAGAAATGAGAACAAGCTTTCTCTCCTTGAAGACCCAGGATGGGACTGGTTTGGGGGAGGTGTCCCAGTCTCCCGTCACCCGAAGCCGAAGCTGGCCACAGCGAACCCCGGCTCGAGCAGCAGCTTAAGCTAGGCTAACCGGCGGTTGGCCGCTCAGCGGTTGGGGGATGGAATCTAGTTGTGGGTTATTCCCCCGCAATCTCACCTACCTCCACCGCCTGTAACCACGAAATGGAGTAGCCTCGACGATCTGAGAGGGCCTCGGAGAGTGGCCTGGAATTTGCGAGGCAGCTTCATGTCGGTACTCTGAGCTGGAGCTGGAAGAGAGGATTGATGTTCACATGGCGGACACACCCTTCAGCCATTTCTTTCGGCATGTCGAGGGAGCCTTGCCGTGTACCAGACGGCGAGGCACTCGAGTTTGAACAGTGGCCTGGCCAACTAACAGGGTGCGGAATACAGGAGCTGGGGCGATCGGAGCACCCCCAGAGCAGAAGTGAAATGGTGTGGGGGAAGTGGTAGAGAGAGAGACGTGGAGTGGAGACTCGAAGGCGGTGCGGGCTGTTTCTACGATTACCCCGATATGCACATAAACATAACTCATGTGAGAGGTGCGAATACGGCAGACCACAACGGCCACGTCAACACCGCGTAAAGTACCTCCCACCGCTGAAAGACTGGTCTCGACCAAGTACTCAACCCCCCCTGCTTCTCTCTGCCTACCCCCAGCCAGCTCCAACAGCCAGCCCATCGCCCAGCGCGACGGACCGCGACTTCGCCAGTGAAATTTCCCACCCTCGGCCGCCCACCTTGTAGTACCCCGACACAAGCTCGTCCATCCTCAATTCGCCCGAGTGTCATCACGAAGCTTTCATTTTTGACGGCTGCGAGACCTATTGTATCTTTTCCACTCTCCAAGACGTACACGTTCCGCCAAAAAGAGAAGAGAAACCACGCGCCAACCGAGTCATGGCTGCAATGTACGTTGGCCTTCCTCCTGCCTAGCTACGCCCTCTTGAGACGATGGTGTGCGAATGGCTGCTGACCAGGACCCCTTCACCACCGTACAGCGAGAGCTTCGACAGCATCTTCCTGGATCTGTCCAAGTCAAGCGGCAAGTGCAGATTCGCCGAGACGGGCCTGGGATGGAAGCCCGCCGGCGGAGGTGACACCTTCACCCTCGACGCCAGCGCCATCGCATCCGCCCAGTGGAGTCGCGCCGCCAAGGGCTACGAGATCAAGATCCTCAGCCGCGACACCCGCATCATCCAGCTCGACGGCTTCCCGCAGGACGAGTTCGAGCGCCTGTCGAAGCTCTTCAAAAACTGGTACAGCACGACCCTCGAGAACAAGGAGCACGCCCTGCGCGGCTGGAACTGGGGCAAGGCGGAGTTCGGCAAGGCTGAGCTGTCCTTCAACGTGCAGAATCGTCCGGCCTTTGAGGTGCCCTACTCGGAAATCTCCAACACCAACCTCGCTGGCCGCAACGAGGTCGCCGTCGAGTTTGCCGCCCCCACCGACGAGAACGACACAGGCACCAACGGGACTCTCGACGGTGCGCGTGGCAAGGGCAAGAAGGCGGGTGCTGGCAAGGACCAGCTCGTCGAGATGCGCTTCTACATTCCCGGCGTCGCCAAGAAGGAGACGGACGACGACGATGCGGGAAGTGATGCCGGCGGAGGCCAAGAGGAGAAGAACGCCGTGACGCTCTTCTACGATACCCTGATGGAGAAGGCCGAGATTGGAGAGACGGCCGGCGACGCCATTGCGCAGTTCCTCGACATTCTGCACCTGACGCCGAGGTATGCTGCACCGCGAGGTGGCCCCGCCTACGAGGAACATGCTGACACGATGCCAACAGAGGACGGTTCGACATCGACATGTATGACACGTCGTTTCGACTCCGCGGAAAAACCTACGACTACAAAATCCAGTACGAGGCCATCAAGAAGTTCATGGTGCTCCCCAAGCCAGATGACGCGCACGTCATGCTCTGCGTGGGCCTAGATCCTCCCCTGAGGCAGGGCCAGACGAGATACCCCTTTGTCGTCATGCAGTTTAAGAAGGACGAGGAGGTCACGCTCGACGTCAACCTCACCGAGGAGCAGATCAAGGAGAAGTACGGCGACAAGCTGCAGTCTCACTACGAGCAGCCTCTCCACCAGGTCATCACCTATATCTTCCGCGGCCTGGCCAATAAGAAGGTGACCACGCCTGCGAAAGATTTCCAAACGTATGACAACCCCTATGCCGTTTTTTTTATTTTTTATTTCGAGGCGACTGTTGTGCTGACCCCTCCCGCCCCCCCACTCTAGGCACCGCAACCAGCTGGGCATCAAGTGTTCGATCAAGGCGAGCGAGGGCTTCCTCTACTGTCTCGAGAAGGCCTTCATGTTCATCCCCAAGCCAGCGACGTACATTGCCTACGAGCAGACGGCGTCCATCACCTTCTCGCGTGTGGGCGGCGCCGTTTCCGCCCTGTCCACGTTTGACATAACCGTTCTCATGAAGAACGGCGCCGGCTCGACGCAGTTCAGCAACATTAGCCGCGAGGACCTCAAGGGGCTGGAGACGTTCTTCAAGCTCAAGAACCTGAGGGTCAAGAACGAGATTGACGAGGACGCCAACCTGCTCAAGGCCGCGCTGCGGGAGGAGGCCATGGACGACTCGGAGGACGAGGTCGTCGGCAACAAGGCAGACCGCGGGTCCGCCGACGAGGACGAGGAGAGCGTCGACGAGGACTTTAGGGCCGACAGCGAGAGCGACGTCGCCGAAGAGTACGATTCGAACCCGGAGACGTCAGACTCGGAGGATGCCGAGAGCGTCGTCGACAACGAAGAGGGCGGTGCCGATGCTGACGACGACGACGACGATGACGACGAGGCCGGGGGCGACGATGACGAGGAGCGACCCAAAAAGAAGAAGAAGACGGCTTGATCGTCGTCTTCTTGTCGTTGGCGGCTCGTTCTTTTCGGGGTCTCACCTCGCGCCAGAACAGGCGCGGGGAAGATGGGCATGGCGTTCCGGACAAAGGGGGGCTGGGTGGCAGCGAGGCACACGCGGCAGCGAGGCACACGAGGCCTCGCACCGGCACTGTATAGTTTTCACGTCTGCCGGGACAAACAGTGCCATGGCGACGAGCATTGGATCTGCATCGGTAATGAATACCATTTCAATTGACTTTGACATGAGATGAAAAGGTCTGCTCTGTCGTGCCTCGTACAGTGCAGGCAGGTGACTCATCAATCACTTGAACCAGCGAATTGTCATCTCAAATGCCTCTTGCACCTCTCACACTCACTGTTGACACCCTGAGGGCAGAAGAACACAGACACCGACATCATGGCCTCGCAGCCACCCGCCATCCTCTCCCTTCACGACACGGTTCTGCTTCCCGGCACCGACACGGCCATCCCGCGCCTCGGCTTCGGCGTCTACCAGACGCCGCGCTCGGCCTGCACACAGGCCTGCCTCTCCGCCCTCGCAGTCGGCTACCGCCACCTCGACTCGGCGCAGCTCTACGCCAACGAAACGGAAGTCGGCAACGCCCTCCAGGCCTCTGGCCTCCCCCGCTCGGCCGTCTTCCTGACGACCAAGATCCATCGCAAGGACGGCAGCGCGCGCCCGCACGCTGCGCTCCCGTCCGCGAGACCGTGGGCCGCATGACAGGCAGGGGGGGCCGGCGGCCGGCGACAACGGCGGGGACGGCCCCCCTACGTCGGCCTGTTTCTTCGTGCCCCGGCCGTGCCCCGAGCGGCGGGCGCTTTGGCGGGCGCCTGGAGTCGGTACGGGGGTGAGGGGGGCGGCGCGGGGCGGTCGGGGTGAGCAAACTTTTGGGATCGAGCAGCTGGAGGAGGATGAGGTTGTATTCGGGGGCGCTGGCCCCCCGAGCGTGAAACAGATCGAGGGGGAGCTCTTCCCCCTTTTTTTTTTCCCACATATCTCTTCCTACATATCAATACACACACACACACACACACACACATATATATATATATATATGTATATATATAGGGAGAACAGAGAGCGCCGTGCTGACCAGAACGAGCACAGCTTCACCCGTGGTGCCAGCAGCGCGCGCTCGTCGCCTACTGCGAACGACACGGCATCGTGATCCAGGCATGGAGCCCTCTCGTGCGCGGGACGAAAATGGCAGACCCGACCCTGCGCGGACTCGGCGAGAAGCACGGCAAGACGGCGGCGCAGGTGCTGGTGCGGTACAGCCTGCAGAAGGGATGGGTGCCGTTGGTCAAGAGTACGTCTGAGGCGCGGATGAGAGAGAATGCCGACGTGTTTGACTTTGCGCTCGAGGAGGAGGACATGAAAATGCTCGACGGGCTGGATCAGGGCAAGGAGGGCTCTCTCTGTCCGCATCTCATTCATTAACAGCGAAGGAGGTGAGGTCTCGGTGTCCAGCTCGGTCACTGAGGTGAACGGTGAACGGTGAGCGGCGCCACTGGCCCAGCGGCAGCCACGGCGCCACGGACAACAGTGAACGAAGACGGAGAGTGGGGGGGTTCGTGAGGGAAGGAAGCTGCCCCACCACGAGTGCCGCAAGCAGCTGCACTGTGCTGGAGCTGGTGCTGTCACGATCATGCTGTGCTCCCCAGCTGCCTATCAACTCTTCAAGGCAACAGTCCAGTCCCCATCTCATCATCCCAAGACCGGAGTTGCGCACTATTTCATTGCGTTCAATTTCTTCTGGAGCCTCTATCAACTCATCAACTCATCACCTCCGTGACAAGTTCACGTACTTTACTCAAACGCCCGCAGGCCTTTCTTTCTTCTCCAAACTACCTGACCTCCAGCCCCCCCCTGCCACAATGAGTTTGCTCCGCCCTCTGCGTGGGGGCTGTCACTGTGGCCGCAATCGTTACATCATCGACGTGCCGGAAAACGAGACTGAGCTGGCCCAGGTCATTTTCAACACAGACTCCCTGCATCGTAAGCTTTAATCGGGAGTTTCAATTCACAAAGTCCACATGCTGCTTTGCTTTGCTTTGTGCAACCAAGCACCTTGCGAGAATGCTGGACAAACAATAGTGATCGCCTCGCGGCCATGCTAACACAACACACTAGGCAGTTCCCTGGCCACGCCCTTGGCCGCCTTCCTGCGCGTGCCCCTCGCGTGGCACCGCAGCTCAACGACGCCCTTCTTCCCCGACGAGACGCACGCCATGATCCACCGCGTCTTCGAGAGCCAGGACCCTGCGCAGCGGCAGACGAAGCGCTACTTCTGCGGGTACTGCGGCACGCCACTATCCTTCTGGACGGAGCGGCCCCAGCGCGAGGCCGATTTTATCCAGCTGACGCTTGCGAGCCTGGCCGGCGAGGACCTGCGGGACCTCGAGGACATGGGGCTGCTCCCTGAGCTCGAAGACACCAGGTCGCCCGAGGCCGAGCCCGAGCCTGATTCTGAACCTGAGCCTGAGCCTGATGTCGAGTCCGAAAACAAGTCTGGCGTTAGGACGGTACAGATAGCGAGGCGCGCGGCTAGCAATAGGGAATCCCAGAGCGTGCCTTGGTTCAACAGCCTCGTCGAGGGTTCCCGACTAGGAAAGACGGTGCGGCAGGGCCACAGTATCACGGAGAGAAGGAACGGCACGACGACTGTCGAGTGGGAGATTGTCGAGTGGACCGAGGACGATGATGACCGAGACGGCAACGTTGCACCAGAGGTCGAGGATGTGGACATGAGCAGCGGGAACATGAGCAGCGGGAACAGGAGCAACGCTGGCTCCAAGACTGGCAAGCGCAAGCTGCGCGACCGCGGTGACTCGGATGTGGCTGCAGAGGGCACGCACTGATGGGATCGCCCATACTGCTGCGTTGTGCCATGCTAGGCGTCTGCTTGGCAAGAGGGAGCCACGTACCATGTCGTGCATAGAGCAGTCAATGGCGTTTCTCCGACCTGTACTATATGCGTTGCAAAAAGAGACCAGGATGGCGCATGGGTTCGGGCCCTGAGAGGCTACATGGCTGAGGCGTCGTCTCTCGTCCCGAACCCCGACGTTCGGTGAGGGGGGAGAGGCGGCCCGGATTGTTGCTCACCGGGTTTGAAAAGCGACGCGTGCTCGTGCTCACGGATGGCCGGTACCACAAGGGAGCATGATTGATGAAGCAAGGCGGGCGAGGGCAGGAGGGAGAGCCACCGAGGTCACAAGGGAGTGGATATGTCTCTGGGTCGGCGTCCTAGCTATCCGCATAATGCCGGACGCGAGATGCTCAATCTCGTTTTCCAGGTTTCCGCCACGATACCTAGGACGAGTTATACTATGTGTATTCCTTGATGCTGTGCGCTCCCGGGTGAAAAAAATGTTCCTTCCTCACCCGCGTCTTGTTCTCTGCCTTTTTTTCCAATGGATCTTGTCATCAATTGACGAATATGCACAGGCAGCACAATCCTTGGAAACTACAGACAGATGACGTTGGAGGTGGGTTGCGAAAGGTGGGAGTGCGACGGACTTTGAGAGGCGGCTTTCGGGGAATTTCTCATGTGGGCTGTCGATGGGACAGGCAGATAAAGGCGCAGCCCGAGTGACGGGATGGCGAGTGCTAATGATTTTGGTTCCCGTTTCCGTGGGTGTGCAGGGCCGATGGCTCGTTGGCTCGACAGTCCCGGGCCGGCTGAGGCGGGCCTGAACAAGACGTCGCGCGT
The DNA here is from genome assembly GCF_000150825.1 of Verticillium alfalfae VaMs.102. Taxonomy (NCBI): domain Eukaryota; kingdom Fungi; phylum Ascomycota; class Sordariomycetes; order Glomerellales; family Plectosphaerellaceae; genus Verticillium; species Verticillium alfalfae. The sequence continues at coordinate 122,995 of NW_003315026.1, forward strand.
AGCTGGGCTCGAGACGATGCGCACTTTTCTCTCTTTCCCTGCCATTGATGACCCGAATGCTACGACGGTGGTGAGTTGTTTAATGTGATAAGAAGGGCAAGATGGGCGGTCGTTTTGCGATGCCGGAGGGGCCTGCAATCGACCTGTTTCAGTTGATCATTGATTAAATGCAGTGAGGCGAGGCGGGCGGCGGCAAGCAGCTGGCCAGGAGCACCCGGTTCGGCTGGATTCGAGAAGACGCGCGCATCCAGTTCAACCTTGAGCACGGCTTGCATGGACGGATGGATCCGGCCAATATGATCACGAGAGTGAGGAGCAAGATGAATAAGTGGACAGGGTAATTATCCATCGAGAACAGGCATCGCGAGACGGAGAAAGTCCGGAGGGGAAGAGAGAGGTTGAGGTGCGGTTTGTGACCAAGCGGCGAAATAAGCCAAAGTGTAGTGATATCCTTGGAGGGCGGAGGCTCGGATGGGAATAGCTTGGGAGCCCCCGGGGGGGGGGGTTCCTACGTTGGAGATCCATCCCAAAGCGGCGGCGTGGGACGAGCGGCATGAATGAATGAGAGATCGGTTCTGTAGTTGGTCCCAGACTGGAGAAGAAAGAGGTCATCTGGGGCTTCTACGCGCGGGATATCGAAACAGCCTCCTGGGCGGAACTACCTTTTTGGGGCATTCCTGTTTTCTTGCTTTCGTTTGAAGGGGTCGAGTCGGCATATCTCTCGCGTAGGGCGAAACTTGGAAGTGTCGGCAAAAGATCACGGGGCCAACGACGAGTAAGAGACTGCTTGCTGTTGGGTGATGAGCGAGAGGCCCTTTCTGCCCTTTCTGTCCTCTGAAGAACACTGCTTTTTCGGAAAGACGGGCCGTCGTTTGGTTTTGGCCGTCAGGGCGTGAGATGCATGGATGACCCTTCTGTCCCCTCTATCCCCTCACCCTCCTCATTCGGGGCAAGCGCGGCCCCAGCCTGCGGGTGGAAGGAAAGAAAAAGGTGGGGAAGGGGCGTACCTACGCCCCAAAGCGACTGCCCTCCCAGGTGACATCCACTGCTCAAGAACTTGGGTACCTCCAACCCAGGTGTTCGTACTCTGCTTGTGCGCTGTAGAGGAACCCCACGGCGGGGTAAACAGCCTCTGTGATACCTACCTGCCTGCTTGCCCCGTACAAGTAATTACGCCCTGCGGTGCAGTCACTGCCTGCATGGCACTGGCATGCAAAGCCAAGGGCAAGAAGGGGTGCACCAGGGGGGATCCTGCCCTTCCCCCAATGGTACACCAGTCTGCAGGTACGTGACTTCTGGCCTCGTTTGGCCTCCCCCCCCTTCTCTCCTTCGTCTTCTCTACGCCCAATGTGCCACTCTTCGCTTGCTTCCCTTGGTATACTCGACGATGGTCTCCCACACCATCACGATCTCCTCCCAACCCGACCACACCACGATGGACCCTGTCGGCCTAGGGTATCTCGCCTCCCCCCCCCTGGCCGGCAACCCCTTAGCCTCTTCTCGGTCACGACGGTCCGAATCACAGCTCGTGGGCCCCGGGGCAGCCGCCTCGGCCCCTCATCCGCAGAGCACGCCGCCTCGCCATGCCTGACCAGACTGCTGTGGCCCATGCCATTCATTGATTGACCCCGAGATGGGAATTGCATCCTGGTACAGGCTTGCCTGTCATGCACCTAGCCTCCCGTCCATCGCGATATAAGAAGCGGGCATTGTCGTCTCTTCTTTTTCTCAGGCCTCCTCTCCTCTCCTCTCTTTTTGCTCTACCACCCGCTTCGATACCTATCACCATCTCTCCTCTCGTCCTGACGATAGAATCCCTTGCGCGGTTCTATCCCACAGACGTCCCGCTTCGCGTCGCCCCTCCAGTTTTGCCGGTCAAAATTCGAACGTCGAGAACGCCAGAATCTCTCTTGATACCCCACGACTCAACAGTAAAACACAGACCCCAGCACCCACGTCATGTCTCTTCCTGCCGACTTCCTCTGGGGCTTCGCTACGGCTGCGTAAGTACAGGAAAAAAAAAAGCAAATCTCATTGCTGCTTACCCCAACCGCACATTCTTTGTCCTCGCAAAACCTCGCGACTTGGCTCCTTTCGGATGAACTTCCGCTGTACGGATGTGATCACTCTCCATCTAGCCCCTCCCTCTCTCTCCATCGGGCGGCGTTTGCTCCTTCCGCCCTCACGACCCCTGACCCCCGCGCTTCTGCTCTCCAGGCCGCTACCCCTCTCCTACCTTCTCCATCCTCCGCCCCATAATGCCATTTACCCAGTCCTGGCGGCGGGGCCCCTTCATGAATGACACTCGTCCCCCAACCGACAACAAGAACCGGCCTGCTGGGAAATTGCTTGGCTAACCACATGTCACGGCTGCAGCTACCAGATTGAGGGCTCCATCGAGGCCGACGGCCGTGGCCCTACCATTTGGGATGACTTCTGCAAGATTCCCGGCAAGATTGCCGACGGCTCGTCTGGTGTCGTCGCTTGCGACTCGTACAAGCGCACGGCTGAGGACATTGCCCTGATGAAGCAGCTCGGTGCCAAGGTCTACCGTTTCTCTCTCTCCTGGGCCCGCATCATCCCCGAGGGTGGCCGCAACGACCCCGTCAACCAGGCCGGCATTGACCACTACGTCAAGTTCGTCGACGACCTGCTCGCCAACGACATTACCCCCTTCATCACCCTGCTCCACTGGGATGTTCCCTCTGGTCTTGACAAGCGCTACGGCGGTCTTCTGAACCGCGAGGAGTTCCCTCTCGACTTTGAGAACTACGCTCGCGTCGTCTTCAAGGCCCTCCCCAAGGTCAAGAACTGGATCACCTTCAACGAGCCCTGGTGCTCCTCTATCCTCGGCTACGGCATTGGCGCCTTCGCCCCCGGCCGCACCTCCGATCGCGAGCGCTCCGCCGAGGGTGACACCTCCCGCGAGCCCTGGATCGTCGGCCACAACCTCCTCGTCGCCCACGGCCGTGCCGTCAAGGTCTACCGCGAGGAGTTCAAGCCCACTGACCAGGGCCAGATCGGCATCACCCTGAACGGCGACGCCACCTACCCCTGGGATCCCGAGGACCCCAAGGATGTCGAGGCCGCCAACCGCAAGATCGAGTTTGCCATCTCGTGGTTCGCCGACCCCGTCTACTTCGGCAAGTACCCCGACTCGATGCGCAAGCAGCTCGGCGACCGTCTGCCTGAGTTCACCCCTGAGGAGGAGGCTCTCGTCAAGGGTTCCAACGACTTCTACGGCATGAACCACTACACCGCTAACTACGTCCGCCACCTTGACGGCACTCCCCCCGCTGAGGACCACCTCGGAAACCTCGAGTGCCTCTTCTACAACAAGGCTGGCGACTGCATCGGCCCCGAGACCGAGTCGCCTTGGCTGCGCCCCAACCCCCAGGGCTTCCGCGACCTCATCAACTGGCTGTCCAAGCGCTACAACTACCCCACCATCTACGTCACCGAGAGCGGCACGTCTGTCCTCGGCGAGTCCGACAAGCCCATTGACGAGATTCTCGACGACACTCTGCGTACCGAATACTTTGACACGTACGTCAAGGCTATGGCAAAGGCCGTCTCCGAGGATGGCTGCAAGGTCCAGGGCTACATGGCCTGGTCTCTGCTTGACAACTTTGAATGGGCTGAGGGCTACGTCACACGTTTCGGCGTCACCTACGTCGACTACGAGAACGACCAGAAGCGCTACCCCAAGAAGAGCGCCAAGAGCCTCAAGGCTCTCTTCGAAAGCGTCATCGAGAAGTCCTAAGTGTTACTTGCTAGAGGAGGGCGAGCGCGAGGAGCCCATTGAAAGAGGCGGGCTTCCTTTTTGGGAAAATTGTTGTGTATACCGGATGACAGAGGCCGGGCATGCGGAGGAATGGCTTCCACCCGCTTCATGATGTATGAAAGTTGGCTAGGGCACGGGATCTAGCTCCCCTGCCAGATGAAATGAAAGATGAATCTATGCACCAGGGACCCTGGACACGAAAATTGCCAATCGACGACAACGTGTGCACTTGATGGCATGCATATCATAGGACCCAAGATTTCATCATACGGACGGTAGAAGCTCCGAGTCCCACATGACGCTCACAAGACCAATATGACCTCCTGTTATGCATCGCTAGCTAATCCTCTCGCCCGGGGCCTACCTCGATAAGATTCTGGGCAGCGGCAGCGCTGCCTGATGCCGTTCCCGACATGTCGACGCAGGACGAACTTCCGCCCGCCATACCCTGTTGACAGGCAATGTGCATGCTTGCTGCAACCCGCCGAGGCTACTACCAAAA
>NW_003315026.1:127580-135057 GCF_000150825.1 Verticillium alfalfae VaMs.102
CGCGCAGCGCGCGCCGCAGGAACCGCGGGCAGAAGCGTCCGTCAGCGACGCGGGCATTGACGGGCCGCGCCAGAGCGAGGGGCGGCCGCGCGGCGAAGAAGCACAGTATGGTGAAGAGGGCGTACAGGGCGAGGTTCATGAAGACGATAAAGATGATGCTCGCGGGCGGCGTGTCCTGCAGAGCGCCGGTGTGGAAGGCGCCGGAGAAGGTCGTCCAGATGAGGAGCACGAGGCAGACACCCGATAGCTTGGCGAGGCGGAGGACGCGGAGCGCCCAGGAGACGGGCCCATCGAAGAAGCGGCGGATGATCTGGCCGGCGGCCAGCGGCAGCAGCACCGTGAGGCCCAGCTGGCGCAGGACGCCGGCGTACATGGGGCCCAGCGTCGACGGGCTCGCGGGCTGCCAGGGCGCAAAGGGCGCCGTCTTGGGGAGGAATGCGAAGATGAGCGCCGGCGAGAGGAAGGCGCCGAGCACGTTGCCGAGAACGACCTCGATGATGGCCGCCGCCTCGTCGCCGCCGGCAGCGCGCGTCATGACAACGTTGGAGGCAATGGTCGTCGGCAGGCACGCCGTCACCAGCATGCCGACAAAGACGCTCGTGTCGAGCACGCGGTCACGCAGGGCGCCGGCGGCGACCGAGACGTGCAGCACGATCAGCAGCACGACGGGGATGGCAACAAACGAGATGCCCTGCACGAGCAGGTGAAGGCGCCAGTTGGTCGCGTGTTCGCGCAGCTTGACGGGCGAGAGCTGAAGGCCGCTGATGACGAAGACGACGGCGATGGCGCCGTAGATGATGCTGTACTCGGAGCGGATGGGCCCGCCCTTGGCCGCGACGTCTGCCAATCTGCTCGTCAGTATTTCCATGTATTTTCTTCTCTGTAGCAGATGTGTCGTGAGAGGCTCCTTCTGTACGTACGGGGCCAGAAGTATGCAAACAAGCACGCGAGGCCGAAGCCAATGATGAGCCATTGCGCCAGGATAAAACCAATGACCCTGCGCCATGTCGGCTTCGGGCCCCGTTCATCATGACCCTCGCCCTCGCCCTCGCCTTCTCTCGAATCTTCGTCCTCCTTCTTCACATCTGCCTCTGCGTTTGCTGGTGCCCCGTCACGGCCGTCTGTTTCTCGAACGTCGTGTTCCGCGTCCGCCTCGTGTTGGCCATCTCGGTGCTCAATGTCCTTAGGCATAGTCACGACGACACCGAGGCATGATGGTCTCGACGTTTGCGAGTTGCAAAAGAGGTGAAGAGGAAATGGCAATGGTGGAGGAGCATGGAGCAGAAACACAGGGCGTGCTTTTGCGTAATGAATGACGCTCAGCGGCGTCTCGGCATCACGATCACCCTCACCTCCTTCCCTCTCGGGCGGTACAAACCCCGGTTTATTACCGGCCCACGCGGCCAACACCCGGGTTGCCGACCGACATCGGGTTGGCGGGGTTGTCTTGTTCCGTGCAGACTACGATGCACAGTTCCTTGTGGCGTGGCCTGGTGGACGGCGTATCACTCAGCGCCAAGACGTTCTGTTCGTCGGAATTAACATTGATTATGTCGTTTCAATATCATGGCCTTAACCTCGACTAGTAGGGGCCAATACCCCGTTCTCCAGATCCCAACACCGAGATGCATTTCCTGCCGTGGTATCTAAGTATACAAAATGAGAAACACCAAAGATATTACTGAAAGTATGTCGTCATGAGTTCCTGTCGCTTCACTCATCCTTCACATTTGCCTTGCTCTGCATGCGTCGCATGATATCACGATGCGCTTCCATGAGGTCTCCGCTCTGCATCCTCGCAGCAAACGCCCGGTCGCCCCTCTCTTTCTCCCAGCGCTCCATCTCCCGCCTCTGCGCCTCGGCCTCCTTCTGGCTCAACAACAGGCTGCGCTGCACATCGAGGCTCCGTTTCAGGTCATTACCGCCAGCGCCTGTTGCCTGCGCGCTGTGGAATGGCGTCTCACGACCGCTGCCTTGCCCACCAAGCGGGGTGCCTGCACGAAGATCCTGCTGAACTGATTGCCGGAAGTTGGCCAGTTGCGAGTTCCGAGCCGCCTCGGACGGCAGAGTCGAATACCTCTGGGGCTGGTGCGAGTCGAATGCCAGGGATTCAGCTGATGCTGCTGGCGGCGGCGTGTACGTGACGGCACCTGGCGGCAGCGATCCATAGGATCCCGAGGACCGCAGAAGCCCACTCTGGCGCATGAGCTCCTTGCGCTGCGCCATGGGCATGTCGTCGTTGTCCCGAGCCCGAGGCAAGGGTTGAGAGGCGTAGGCCGGGTAGTTGTACAGAGAGCCCGACTCGCTCGGCGTGCGTGCCGCGCCCTGCACGTCGGGCATAGTCATCATGCTGGGCAGGGATGGGTTCGACTTGTTACGAAGGAACATCTCTCGCTGTCCTAGCAAGGTTTGAGGGCTCGAGTAGCTTACCACGCCAGGGACAGGCGGCCGGTCCGCCACAAACGCTGCCACGGGCGACGATGGCACAAACGAGTCTGCGCCAGAGCTGTTTCGCCGCTTTGCCTGCACGTCCTGGGCCTCCTCGGTAATGGGTTGTATATGGAGATTCGTTGATGATCGTCTGATACCCGTCACCGAGGCTTGATGATTCAACGGGCCAGATTGATTCGAATGTTTGTACAGGCCAGATACACCCGAGGCCGCAGTTGTCGACGTCATCATGGTGTCGCGAGCACCGCTGGGCACTACAGGGCTCTTGCTGGACTGACGCGAGTCGGCACGGGTCAAAGCAGTCAACGATTGAGGGTCGAACTGAGGAGGTGGGTTGGGCGCGGGTGCTCCAGTGTTTGCTGTTTGCTGCAACTCCTCGACGTTCAGAGGCCTTGCGACCTCGTTCTTTGGGTTGGCGATGATCTCCTCAGCGGCGTAATCGTTGAGCTGCAGGGTGTCCGGCTCCGGCATGTCGGCATGGCTCAGATGCTTCGCCCATTCGTTCGTCCGGTATGACATGGCGACGCGTGACAACGCAATGGGGAGGCGCTCCTGCGTCAGGCTGGCTGGCGTAGACTCCACTGAGGCCACCGACTTGCCCTTGACTGAAGCCTTAGGCGATTCTTGTATGGAGCGCGCGGCCAATGTCTCTTCCTCTTGTGCTGCTTCTACGGCAGTTGCCATACTCAAGCGATTCGCTGGTGCAGTCGGACCCGTGCCCTCGTTTTTGCCGCCCCCTTCCATATCCGTTGCGTTCAAAATGTCTGTCGCAACAGTCTCCGCGGTGGAGATGTGCTTGTCGGCGAGTGTGGAGGCGACGTCTGGCTGCTGAGCGGCGGTCGGTGTCTTCTGGTTTCCACTCGTCGGATCCGTCTTGTCCTTGTCCGCGAGTTCGGCATTGATCTCGAAGCTACGGTGACTCTCTCCCGCCACTGAGCGATCGTCACCATCAAGGCTCGCGATATCCATAGTGGCAGCCACCGATCCATCGTCATCGCCTCGGGGCGCCCTGGGAATGACAAGTTCTTCTTGGCTGTGACTAGGTTCGTGCTGAATAGAACGGGCTGTACGGTGTGAAACTCTCCTGAGCAGTTGAATAGAGCTTTGTGAGAGACGCTTCGCCATCGAGTGCCGTTTGTTGACATCCCGAGCATCTTCTACCTCGTCAGCGGCAAAAGTGGCCACCGATGACCGGTCATCATCTTGTTTCAGCCCCTTTTCACCTTCGTTGGGAACCTTGAATGGCAGAGGAACGACATTCGGTGCAGGGGCTGTGGGCTCTGCAGATGAATAACCAGCGATATGAGCTCCTGGCTGAATGTTTTGCACACCCTGGTCCTGGGGAGGCGGGCGCTTCTCGTCCAGATCTTCACCTCCCTCGCCTATGGCAGCCGGTAGAGTGTCGTCGTCTCGTGCTACCCTGACGGTGACGATGCCGTCGTTCTCCTCGGGCGAGACCATGATACCGCCGGGCGCTTTTTGGGTGGGAGCTTCAGCAGATCCCGTAGATTTCATGTCGTCCATCTCGATAGCTTGTACTTGAACCGTCGACTGCGCTCTGCTGGACTTACCGTCGACTGCCTTTTCAGGGTGCTTCTCGCAGTCTGTGGCCGAGTCGGAGGACCCTGCTGTGCTTTGTCCCTCGCCATTGCCGTACGCTCTCTCCCACTCGCGCCGTTCACGTGCATTCTCAGCCTCGATCTGCCGGCCAACATTGGCTTCTTCGGCTTCCAGGTTGCGCTGGCCTTCGGCTCGTTTGGCGGCCCTCTCAGCACGGCGTTCTTTGATGATTCTCCAGAGCTTCATCTGAGAGATGATGCCCGCAAGGAAGATGAGAATAATAGCGGCTATTTCTACCCGAATTCCTCTTGTCATAGGGTAGGTGGTCGCGCCGAGTGGGAAAATGTTGTCGTTGAGATCCCAGATGTAAGCCCAGAACTCCTTAAGACCGGCCCGGCTGAAACAGTCGATACCGAGGACAGCTACAGTAGCGCCACTGAAGGCGATGCATACAATGAGGGCGTAGTCGCGGGTGTAGCGGCTAAAGTAGAAGGCGAAACTGCCCAGGGTGAGGCAGGCGATGAAGACAATCTTTGACGACGATGCGTGGAAAAGTCCACCAGGCCTTAGGCAAAGCAGCCACATGCTGAGGCAGAAACCGCCGAGCATGCAACCAAGGCCCTCAGTGACCTCTTTGAAAAATGTTGTTACGCCACCAAGGATGAGACCGGTCAAGGCCACAGCAACAACATAGGCACCTTGGATGCCACTACTGATGGGAGGCTCCATCACGTAGACGATCAGAACGGCAGTACCCAGGCTCGCAAGGTAAGCGGTCGAAAAGAATGTGTGAAGCCATGTGTTCTTGATCCCAATGAGGGTGTACACAGCGCCCGAGAGAAGTAGAAGGACTCCTGAAACAGCCCAGCCCGGCGTGATCTCAGGCTGCAATGGAAGCTGGCCCTCAGGGATGGTCGCTGTAAGGTGATCAGCCATCAGATTCGGCTAGCCATCGGTGAGGTTGAGCACATGCATCAGCACATGCATACCGTGAGCTACTTACCGTTGAAGAGATCAATGTTACTGTCGTCTTCGGAGAGGCCAGAGGGCGTCGGGGCTACCGATGCATTATCCGAGGTACTGGTGGCTGAGCCTCTTGGTGACGCCGAGCCAGTCTCTTCGTCGTCACTGGACCCATTGGTCGTAGTGGGGGCTACCTCACCGGTCTGGGAAGCTCGCTGTGTGGGTGAGGGTGAAAGTGATGGCGAGGCATCCTGCGGTCCATCCTGCTGTCGAGGCTCCAAGTCCAAGACGCGGGATGCAGCAACGTGGAAGAGAAGAACAAGGCACAAGAAGGCCAACAGGCGATTTCCTTTGGACATCATGTCGAACAGTGGCTTTGGGGAGAGGGATGTTTGTACAGGTCGGGTATTGTCCAAGAGGTTGGAGAGGCCGCCGAGATGTCGCCAGTGGGGGGGGGAGGTATCAAGGCCAAAGCATATTCGACTGTGGCGGGTGTAGCCGGACTGGCGAAGATGTTGGATTCGAAGCTGGAGAGGTGAAAAGAAGGTGAGAGACTCAGTGCTGGATCAAGGACAAGAGCAGAGCAGATCAGAAAATGTCGAGCGGACGGGGAGCGGTATTAGCAGCCGACAGAGAATAGGTGACTAGGGGGGATGAGGGGGGGGGGTTGATCTGGACGGATCTTGGGGACGAGGACGCCACCAGAGATGCAAAGAAGGTGAGACTAGCTGGTCTCGGTCCTTGGAGGAGGGGCGGGTAGAGGCTAGGAGAGGAGGGGAGGGGTGAACGGGCGGGCAGGCAGGGAGCTTGGTCTGGGACGAAGAAGGATGAGGGTGAGGGGAACGACCCTGGCCCTTGAGCCGTGGTAGCCCTGGAGGGACAGAGGACGTGCCTTGGTTTGCCGTGCTCCGAAGGCGATCAAACCGTGGCATCAGGGAGCAGGCCAGAGGCGTCTTCCCACTGTCATGCGTGGTGGCAGTGTCTGCAATCACAGGCCAACCTAGGAAGTTGTACAGAGGAATACCAGCACGTTTGGATGGATGGCGAACAGAGTTCATAGGCGCATGTTGGCGTTGGAAAGATAGAATGGGGAACAGTGACAGAGACAGAGACAAACAGAGACGCGAGCCTCGCGCGTCGTCGTAATTTGGCCATGGTCTAGCTGGCGTTGTCTGCACACGGCCCACTCAGATTTGTGGTCTCTGAAAAGCAGAGCCAAGGCTGTGTCGTTGGTCGATGCGGCCTATGAACTTCAGCGGTTGCACGGGGTCTGTGATGCCAACGGAGGTGTGTGGTTGAGCTGTGCTCTCTCTCTCTCTCTCTCACACACACACACACACTCTCTCTCTCCCCAGAGCTCTCCAGAGGGACAGACGATCGAATCAAAGGTCTCAGACGAAAGTCGTCGAGGGAACACCGAGGCAGAGTGCCATGGTGGAATGGTTGTGGTTGAGTGACAGCGTGAGGTCGGTCGGAGCTTTGAAATTGCATCGACAGGGGTACTGAGTGGAAAGTGGAGCCCATGTGCTGTTCTTGGGAAGGCACTAGCGCCATTCACCTCATCCCACGGCACCCACCCTTGCCACCCCTGCCTATCCCGGCTCTTTCACAGCCTTGGCTGCTCTAGCGTGTCTTTCCGTCAGGAACACACGCTGATCATTCTCCACTGTACCTGCTACTGTTGCTGGGCCTTGCCTTCCCCCCACTACTCGTCCCTTTCGCGAATCTCGACTTCACTTGCCGCCCGGTCACCGGGCGCCAATCGGCCAAGTGAGTACATGTACTGGGCACCTTCGATCAAGGAAGGAAGCAGGCGAGGCAGGCGAGGCAGGGGGCCCTTACCCGACAGAGCCCGTCCAACCATGACCAGGCAGTCGACGAATGAATTTCGGAGACATGAACTATCTCATTCCGAACCTTTGATTCTGGCCGCCGGCTTCTCCCAAAGAGCACCCTCCTCTGACCAACCTTGTGGCTGGCAGCACGTACATGCTGGCTGGATCATGCTTCCGATCCATGGCAGCAGGGTTTCCTGGGCGAAGCCAGGCGAGTGACCCCTATTGTTTGAGGCGGTGATCAAGCAGCTGCGGCAGCTTTTCTTCTTCGGGGCCAGCCATCAATGCGATATCAAATCGAGTCGAGCAGCGCCTGTCTCCGCCCAATCAACCTGTCATCCAATTCCAATGCGTCAGCCGTATCAGAAGGAAAGACGAGATCCACCATGGCTATTTATCTCGTCAGTCAAGCTATTACATCAGCTTCGCCAATGAATCGACGAGAAGAAGTAAAAAACGCAGCGTCTTGCTTCTCGTTGTGGGTTGTCATTAAACAACAGGCAAATGTGCGATCTAGCGCCAATGCGACCATTGATGGTGGCATGGAGGAACAAAAACTCCTCCTGCCCCCCCCCCCCGCCCTGCGTACCATGTCAATACCCTGTTGTGGACCTGTACCTCAAGCACCAGCGGACTGCAGCCGGCCTGGTTGGCTTCTCGTTCCGGAA
>NW_003315026.1:135554-137525 GCF_000150825.1 Verticillium alfalfae VaMs.102
CTCGATCAACCAACAGCCCCCGACCATTCATGTTCACATGTCACCCTCCTCGCCAACACAATGTACAGCTCAACAACACATGGGAAGACACGCAATGCCCGCCACATCGCAGCATGGCCCTCTGGCCCTCCGTTGTCTCTTCCACATTCGGTGGTCAGTGCAGCAAAGCCAGGAGAAGAAAGTTCGTCTGGACAGGGGGTCATGACGGGAGATTCACCGACTGTAATCTCGGCAGCCGCGTGCATCGCTCCACCCTGCGTGTCGTGATCGACGTTGATTCTGGACCCAGCATCGCTCACGCATCGGAGACGACAAGGCCAGCAGGGCTCAGGCCACGCTCAAAAGAACGTCCCCTCTTGCACGCTGTCTGTGGGCCATGAAATGATCCCGAGGATCCAGACTGACACGCCACATCGACAACACCCGCTGGCAACGTCTAGTACCATCACAGCACAGCCACATTGCGTGAATGGCTGCCCTTAAACCGTTGCCTCATCAAACAGAGATAGAGATCGAGGTCTGATTCAAGCCAATGCCTGTCCCATGTTATGTCGGCTTTTGCAGGGCCAGAATGTGACCAGACGTCTGTCCTTCCGGAAACTCCATAAACCTGGACGAGACATGTGACACAGGTCTGCTTTCTTTCCTTGAGACCTGTTGCCCGCGTGTCTCGGCTGCTCTCAAGGCAAAATCTCCACCCTGCAGTTCGCTCCTGAGTCTCGCACAGCGACGGTGCGCGGTGCAGGACCACGAGACATCGTGTTCTCACATCGCCACCGGACCAAGGGGCTCCCGTAGCGTACTGTCGGATGGCCTCGATTCTCGACCGGCTGGTAGCTGATTCGAGGGGCGCGCGGAAGGTCAATATATGTTGCTTGCTTGTCAGGGGCTTCTGGTCTTACAGAACGCCTCGAACATAGTCGCCGTTCCGAGAGAGTCAAGGGGACAACTGAACAAGATGCTATCTTACAACCCCCTGGTCTCAGGCAAAGAGCACCTTGCAGCTTTCTGGGAGATGTAAGGGCAGTAGATACCTAAACCAGCTTGGGAATAGGGGACGGCAAACAGATGGCGATCTCAAGATCGATCGAAAATCGCCCCCTGCAAAAACTCATCCTCATCGTGCGGATTAAGGAGTCGCTCAAGTGGTTGTCGGTCTTCGTCTGAGACGGTCGAGGCCGGCCTCGTCTGGGAAGAGAGGGCAGCCAAAGGCCTCCTTCTTCGTTCTCCTTGCCTCGTCCGCCTGTGCCGCAGTCTGCGACAAGCATGGGCGGCGGAGGTCGGGAGCCGTCGATGGTTCACGACGTCCCGCGTTCCTCGTAACACCCATCTGACTGAACAAGGTGGCCGGGAAACATTGCCATGCCTATTGAACTCAATCGCTTTGCCTGTCTCACAGTATGCCTGCCGAGGACAGAATGCGCATTCCAGCCGGTTGAACAAAGCCGTCACTGGGCATCCGTCTACCTCTCTTCTTTCCACTGACGATCAGGTGTTCACTAATTGAAATTTCGCAATCAATCACGTGCCACCTCGTCAGAGGGATGCTGTTGAACGAAAACGGGGATAAAGATTATTGCATCAGGTTTGATATGCTATAGACCACCAATCGTGGTCACTTCCGTCTCGTCTTTACTGTCCTGGTATCAAAACCGAGTCCCCTACCCGGCTGCCGACATGTGGAAAAGAACGCCGTGCACACCAGAGAAACATGCCGTGCTGTCTATATAGCTTACAGGTTACCTCCGGGACAGCCGGCTCAGTGGCCTATCGCTACCGGAGCGCGACTGACCCGACGACGGCCGTACCGACCTGGCTGACCGCGATATCTTGTCCGGCACCCGCTTCTGGCGCTTCAGCAGTCCGAGCAGCGTCCTGAAGGGCAGTAAAAGAACCGACGTCAGCGCGCGAAACGGCAGCAAGCACAGGTTCCAGGCCGACTCGGTGAGCCAGCGCAGCAGGCTGGCTGGG
>NW_003315026.1:137643-141041 GCF_000150825.1 Verticillium alfalfae VaMs.102
TCGAGCTCAGGCTGGATCGCGTTGCGGACAATCGCGCGAAGAGGGCGGCTTGCTGCTGCTTCTGTTCGGCAGCGCCATTCTGCTGCTGTTTTGCGACGTGCCCGATGTTGTTGCTGATGCTGGGCGTGCTTCGAGCGCCTCGATCCTCTCTTGCAGCGTGGCGATGTGAGTGCTGTTGGCGGCGACCTGACTGTAGGGGTTCTCGTGGACGTAACGCTGGAGTCGCAGTGTGCGCGACTGAACGAGTCTAATCATGTGGGACATGGGACGCAGCTCGGCAGCCAGGAGGAAGATGGACAGGTTGTAGTTGGAGACGAGGCCCTCGGACGGTCGACTGAGCTGCGCCCGAATGGTGTGAAGGAGGTAGGCTCCTAGTATGGGGAAGAAGAAGCACGAAGCCAAGGCGAGGACCTCGTGCAGATACAGCTCGGCGAGAGCATCCGATGTCGCGTCTGTCGATGTTCGTCGTTTGGCATCAGGCTTGGTTTCGGCGGAAGACGCGTCCGCGGGCTCGGTTTCGCTTGTGGGGTCGGGATCGCTCTCGTCGTCGACCGCGAGGGATGAACTCAGCTCCTCATGGAGACGTACTTCTTGCGCGGAATGGTACCAGCTCCTGGTGAAAGGGTCAGCTCACGTTGTAGTATCTTTCAAGCGATCATGTCGTGCCCAAGGGGGAAGGGTGTAGACTCACCACGGCTGCGTCACGGACCAGTGTAGGAAGACGGCAGACAAGCCCAGCAGCATGACGTCCGTCACGATGGCACTGCCATTCTGGAAGAGGATGCCTCCGACAGCGGGCAGCAGGGCAAAGGCGATGGGCAAGTGCGTCCACTTGGAACCGTCTTCGGCCGAGGGCTGGTGGCCGAGGGGTTTTGGGTTGAAGAGATCGCCGGCGTCGCCCAGGCTGTAGTCGGAGAGGGTCGAGTCTCTCCTGCGGGGGACGTCATAGGGGCCCGAGGCGGTGGCGGCGGCCGACGTGAAGGAGGATCGTGGGCGGCGGTAGGACTCGTCGATGGTGTTCGCGCGACGGATGGCGTGGCCATTGGGCGGCGGCGGCGGCGGCGACTTTGACCGTCGTCGTGTTCGTCATGTTGGGAAGAGTCGTCGGCGGTGGCCGCGCGCGCGGGGGACTGTCGTCGGACATGATTTGGTGATGGCGGGTCACGTTTGTCGCGTGCACATTGGCCGCATCAGCTTCGAAGACGAGAGGACGAGGCCGGCGGAAGGGTTGCCTGGCTGGGAGAGCCGTGGCAGGTGTAGGGGTGGGTACATCTGACAATAGCAGGGTGATGATGATGGGCAGGAAGTCAGAGTCGCTGGCGCCGAGCGGGGGCGGAATGTCGCTGTCTCAGTAGTCCGTTGTGTGTGTGTGTGTGTGTGTGTGCGTGTGCGTGTGTTGTACCAGATTGGAAAAAGAAGGACTGTGGCAAGTGATGGAGCGTGATGAGCCTGTCATGATGCGTAGCATGGGCTGCCAACTCAGCTGGAGGTAGTTAGCCAGCCAGCTAGCTACCTAGGTAGATAGGTAGCTTCAGCTTGGGGCCGGCCCCTCATTGATGGACGGAACTGGAGCTGACGTCGTGCCTTTTTGCCCAGGGTGACAGCCATGTTTTGCGCAGCTGGACGAACCCAATGGTCTACAGCAGAGGACGGTGCAACATTGAGGCCATAGGTCTTCTGTGCTGAGCTCGAGATAGAGTTGTGTTGGCTTTGCCTATACCTAGGTGCCTTCTTGACCCTTGGGTCGATGCGATGCAGGAGCCTCCTTACCTGGTCTGGTAGCTAAGGTACATACCCTAGGTCCTGTATAAAGGTGACGACGAGTGGAGGATCACGTCACCTCCCCGTCCCCGCGGGGAAAGATCAGATGGCCGGCTCCTGGGTCGCTTCCTCCGCTCTCCTCGACGCAAGGTGGAGGGGAGTATAGGGCCTGCTTACCGCTGATTAATCCTCGGCCCCACGAGGCAGGTTGGCGGGCAGGTAAAACCATGGCACCTGCATCAGTGTATCGAGCGAGCCACGCCACGCCACTCAACACAAACCATGGCCGTCTGGCATGTTGTGGCACGTCTGTCGATCAGATCACTGTGGTGGGAGGCCCCCAGAGGTGGTCCACCGCAATCAACTGCAACGCACTCTCTTTTCGTCCAAGACGCGCGCATCAGAATAATGCCTGCCTGGGTTGAGACGCTAGTGAAAGGCTGAACTGTGGCCGCGAATGGACTTCTGGAGATGGCTTCAAGGGACAAGGGCTGCAGGCCACAGAATGCATGGTTCCCCGGGTTGCATCTCATCCATGACGACCAACCCTTTTGTTATGCATCGAATCCTGACGTTGCAATGGCAATGCTCATGCTATTCTTTCGGCTGTAGCCTGACATCGTGTGTAGCTTGACACGATAACGAGCACAGCGCGTCCTATCGACCGGCAGATCCGGAGACCAGACGACGAGCAGGGCTCGCGCGCGTTGTCAAGCCCTCGAAATTCCTCCAATTCCAACTTTTATGCGGCTTTGAGCGCACAGACGGTTGGTGCGCATGTAGCCTGCTCCCCCCGGCTCCGCCCGCCACGACAATGAAGCCTAGAGGTACCTAGCGACGGGAAGGTGAGATTCGGGCGCGTCGACATGAGCGGCCCTCGCGCGGAAGAGATTTCTGGACACTACTCGATGGGACTTCTTCTTTCGACCGACCCGGGCCAGCGACTTGCCGGGTGCCTCGAGAGTGCCTCGAGACCAGGATGCAGCTCTGTATGCTACAGTCTACTGCGTTCGGTTTGGTTCGGCTTCCGTCCCAACTCCAAGGCCGATTGAGCCCTACCAGATTTGCCGATCTGATGATACAGCAACCCCCTGACTAGCACCGACCTACCTGCATACCCATGATGAGAAGGGGGTCACTGGAAATCCCAAAAGGGATTGTTCGTTCATGGGCAATTTCGGCCCAAAAGGGCCTGGGTGACACGTCTGCCACGTTCCTTGACACTCGGTACTGCGCTCTCCAGGATCGCCCCGTTTGCCGCCACGAGCGACGGCAGTTTCGTAGTCGCGCAGTCGTGCGTTCTCGTCCATGGACGGTGGCGAACCACGGAAGCCGTCGATATATGGACTTGGGCTCCCGACTGGTTGGCGCAGGGCGTCCACTCAACGATGGCGTGCCTCTCTTGATTGCTTTTCCCTTTCCCCACAACGACGACTCATCGCGCTCTTCCTGCGGGCAACCATCCATTGCGTGAGCCTGTAACAAGCTCGCGCGCGCTCAGACACGTATGTCTGCCCTTGCAGTGCCTCATCCATAGTGCCGCCAGCCTGCCCAAAAAAAGACTGTCAAGACTGCCAGACGAACCACACACACACACACACACACACCAGATCGGCCAGACCGTTACAGCGCTGGCC
>NW_003315026.1:141141-144231 GCF_000150825.1 Verticillium alfalfae VaMs.102
ATTCCCCCCCCCCCTTGTCCCGCGTTATATATCCATAAGCAGGGTGCTGTTCCCAAGCTTTTCCACCCTTTCGTCCACTGGGTGCCTAGCTTGCCTCTCACACTTTGGTTCATTGCCTCCTTTTGATCACAGTCATCCCACTCTCCACGCCGACGAGCGACATTACCTGCCTCGGGGGGGTACCAGGCCGGCCCTGAAGGCGCACGACGGAAGCGAGCTGAAGGACCGGGGAGGGACCAGAATGCTGGGACTCGATGCGCTCGCCGCTAGACCGCTCTCGGCAGTCCCCCTAATTCAACCAAGAAGCCGCCCCTCCCACTGCAACGGTGACGGCTGCTGCACCGAGACGGCTGCACCTGCCCCTGCCACTACCACTACTCCCACCGCTGCTACTGCCACGGCCGCTGCCACGGCCGTCGCTGCTGCTGCTCCTACAACCACGGCAGCACCTGCACCTGCTGCTGCTGCTCCTGCCTCAAGCTCGAGCCCAAACCTCGTCACACGGGCGCTCATCACCAACGGCCCCAGCTGCCGCGCCAGGTCCCAGTCCAGGTCCCGGTCCAGGTCCCGGTCTAGGTCTTTGTCCAGGTCTCCGTCTTGCTCCTGTTCCTCCTCCTCCTGTTGCTGCTGCTGTCCAACTTCTTTTTTTCATCACCCACAAACACGCCCATCCCCGACACCGACACCGACGCCGACACCGACACTAACCTCTCAACTCCTTTCAACGTGCGATTCGGACCCATCCACTCGTGAGACTCTGCCAACCGCCCACCACCCGCTCCAGCAATCCGAGGTTTCCCATTTTGGCGACACCCCCACAAAACCTGCAGAACCCCCAACACCCATTAGAGGCACAGTCGGAGCCGGAGTCAAAGCCAGAGGCACAGGCACAGGCACGAGCACGGGCACGAGTACAGGCACAGCACTACCTGAACCCGCCGGCCGCTCCTTTTCGGGCGACGCCTACTGGTACCACCCTCACCACCACCTCGCCGCCCACGACCAACTGGAGCGACGATCTCTCTTCCCGCTCGCCCTTGCAGCTGCGTCCCATCTCGCTTCCGCGCGACGCCAGCGGCCCTTCCTCCTATCACTGCCATCCGAGGATCTGGCTCATTCAACCCACCCCGACGCACCACCCCCCATCACCGCCGCAGCATCCCTCGAGACTTTGGTGCAGAGTCTTCGAACGCGACGCCGACCTGCTGAGCACCCCAACCGTTCCCTTCCTCGCCTCCCGCTCCCTCACCCACTACCACCATTACCACAAGCCTGCGACGGGACCGTCTCTTCGGCGGCTCGCCCCCCCTCGCCTTTCCCACGGCTTCCCACGCGAGACAAGTTCCAGACTCCATCCCGTCGTCCACCATAGATGCATTCGCCAATCCGCGCCTGACCACCCTCTCCCATCGTCAGCCCCCCGTGCACCCCGGCGCTTCCACCTTGCCGTCGCCTCCCGCACCCACCGCTCCTGTCCACCGCCGCTTCGAGTCTACACGCGGTGCCGCCTACATCCCCCACGAACCCTTTGTTCAATCGCCCTTCCTCAGCAAGGCCTCTGCCACGCCTCGCCGCCTTCGTCGTCTGTCCGGCGCCGCCCGCCTATGGAACCCGACAAACTCGACACCGCGACGTCCCACTGAAAACAAGCAGAGGCGACGGCGACCCTCGACGCCGCCCCCTGCCAACGTCCCGCTATCCCATCCCGCTCTCGACAACTCGACCGATCCTGCCGACCCCGTCAGCACCGGTGCAGGCCACTATCCCCTGCTCACACTACCCGAACTCCGACAATCCCGTCGTTCCGGCTCTGGTCGCGGCAGTCTCCAATTTGACCACCGCGGCAACAGCGATCACCGTATCAGCCTGCCCCGGTCCGTGCGCCATTCGTACGACGAAAAGAGAGGAGCAACGAGCTCCAACCCTTCGCCAGTCGATCCCGAGCAGGCATCGCCCGGCTCCCTCCAACCCCAAGACGTCGACAAGGGCAAAGGAAAGGCCATCATGACACCGCAACCAGACGAACAGCAGAGGGGCTACTCGAGGGACCTCGAGCGGGGCCCCGACATTATGGACCCTCGCCGCCACTCCAATCTCTCGGCCGGCGATGGTATCGGGTCTGCCATGTCCTCGGACTCGTCCATCATGGGCGAGGAGGTCGGCGACATGGGCGAAGAATGGGGCCCGCAGCACCCATGCTATCCCCATCTCAACCCACACGTACCTGTTGACTCTGCCGAATACCAAAACACGCGTATCATCCGCGTTCGCAGGGACTGGCTCATCGAGGGCGACCTCGCGCCGACATTTTCCAATCTCTACCCGGAAATCCTGGATCCAGCTGGCTTGTCGGAGCAGGAGTTTCGCCGCGTCATTGAAAAGCTCAACGGCGAGCTGATTCCCATCTTTAACCCCTACGACTGGAGGAATATCGTCGACAGCATGCTCGGACTCGTCACAGGCTGGCTGTGGGATGACTTTGGCCTGACGGGGGTCAAGGCACGCCTCACGAGGCTGGAGAACTGGATGGACCAGTGGAACAAGGAAATCGAGAAGACGGCCGGAGCGTACGAGGGGGCTTCGGCCCCCAAGCTCATTCCCCTGCGACGGACGGGCTACATGACTGTGAGTCAGCACGATTCCCCTCTTCGCCCGAGATGCCGACTGACATGACATAGCTGGACATACAAATATCAGACCCCGAGGTCGCCGCGGCACCCAGCACCCCCGGCGCCTCGGCGACTGGCGTGATGCCCATGGAGCCACCAACAGCCGTGACGGCGTGAGCACGTTTGCAGGGCACTGCCTTTTTCTTTTTCCTTTGCCCTCCGCTTCACAGATCCTATTCATGTTATATGTTGTTTTAATTGTTCACATGGGAAGGGGGCGCCTCGGCATCCCACGAAACGTTTACGTGTTTCACGACCTGGGTTCTCTCGCGGGGTAGATATCCAGTTGTTTGCTCATACTCGCCACTTTATACCAAGGCATGGCGCGGCGTCCGGGTTCTGGCTTTGGCAGTCGAGGGAGGGGAGAGGTGCATGGCTGTTGTACGTTGTCGGTGGATGCATCGGCGTGTTCGGCTCGACT
>NW_003315026.1:144798-149264 GCF_000150825.1 Verticillium alfalfae VaMs.102
CGAGAAAAAAAAAATGCCCTTCTTCCGGCCCCAAATGGGCAATCGGATTCTTCACAAACAGACCTGGACTGGGAAGCTCCGTCCCCGGGCATGCATGGAGATGGACGTTCTCGACCGTGACGGCCCGCGCCTCCTCGGCACTGTTGAGCCTGCCGGCGGCCAGCACGCTGGCAGCGTCCTCGCCGTCGTCGTCCGACCACACGCGCGTGGCTGTGCGCTCGCGGTTCTGGGGAGGCAGGTACGCGAGGCTCACGTCCGAGCCGGCGCTGCGGGGGGCTGCGTCGACAGGCAGCGGCTGGAGGGCCATGTGAGACGAGGAGGACCGGGGTTCATATCGGTGCGGGCGGGCGCGGGGGCGGGCGAGGAATCGCGGCAGCGGGAGTGTCGGCAGGGCGAGGCTCGTGCGGAACAGAAAGGGGTTGCGGTGCGGTTGTCTTGGTGGTGCGGGAGACGGGACGCGAGGGGGTGTTTCTGCTGCTGCTGCTTCGACGTCGACGGGCATGAGGAGGTCGGGCAGGCTGTGCGACGGGTGGCTATTGCGGGCGGCGCTGCTGGAGGGGCTGCTGTTGCTGTGGTGGCTCAGCTGGCGTGTGGTTGCACGCAGGCTGGGCTTGAGAGTGCTGGTCGTCGTGGTGTCACTGTGGATGAGAAGAGGGCGTCAATATTATGAACAGGCAGCGTAAGGTCTACACCGTGTACGAGGACAACTTACGTTCGCGCGCCCCACGAGCCGGTGCCGCTGCGGCTGCCGCTTTGGTCGCTGACGTTGTAGCCATCGCTGTGGTGCAGATGTGGAAACATGGAGCCGAGGCCCATGGCGAGCACGGCATGGCGATACATGCGGCGGGCGTCGACGGTGATGCCAAAGTAGATGAAGATGACGACGGTCGTCAGGATCGGAATGTACTTGTTGTTGAGGAAGATCCACGGCACCTGAGTGGAGGGCATGAAGACGATCGAGTCCCAGGGAAACGGGGCGGCCTCGTAGCGGATCTTGTGGAAGTCAAAGGGCTGCAGGGGGAAACTGCTGAGGCCGTTGAGGACAGCGTGCGCCAGCTGCAGGGGCAGGTAGGGGATGAGGACGGAGATGGTCATGAAGTAGAGCCTGCGCCTGGTGCGGTTCTGACGCGAAGAGGCCGAGCTGTTGGACGACAGTGCATTCTGCATGCCTCTTCGAAGCTCGCGATATCGTTTGAAGGTCAAAACTAGTTCCGTTAGACGTTTTGTTCCGTATGATGAGAGAGAAAAGAAGCCAAGGCCACGGGGACGTACTCGAATAAAAGGCCGAGACCAGCGCAAGAAGAGGCGCGGGCAGCAGAAAGAATACAAAGTAAGGCCAGCTGCCATGGACCCTCCAGTCGCAGCCCACGAGGGTAATGATGATGTATCGCTGCGCCGTCAACGGATAGATCCACGCCATCTGGATGAGGGGGATCGGGAACATGATGAGAGCCTGGATGAGATTCTTCTTCCGCTTTTCCCTGTGGGTCAGGGGGTTCGCGCGCAGCATGTTGACTTGGTCGGAGAGGTTGCGACTGATGGCCAAGCACGAGGTCGAGTAGAGACACATGAGAGGTACGTAGAGAAAAGCGTGCAGGTCACACCAGCCGTAGCCGGCCCACCACTGGGTCGTATCGTCGTTGCGCCAGAGGAGGGCGTTGATGACGGTCAGCATGTTGAGGCACATGACGTCGATGATGAAGACAACGGCGGAGAACTCGCCCATTTCCGCCAAGAGCAAGCCGGAGGGGGACGAGACAAATGAGGTTTGTTGAGAAAGACCGAAAAACGACCCCGGCAGACTAGGTTCGCTGTGAGAGAGGTTGGAGAGACGTCGTCCGGCACGGGGAACGGAGAGAGGACCAGCGTCTGGGCCGCGGCGGCCATTTCGGCGACGGGTGCCATCGAAGCGGCGGTGACGAGATGCGCTCGATAGCGAGATCAAGCAATGGCCTTTTCCCGCGTACGTGTGTTTCTCGTGGAGCAGCCAAGATGCTTCTCGGGTCACACCCAGAGGAGTGTCCGTCTTTCTTTGAGGAACAGGTACGCAGGATGGGTTGGTGATCGGAGGGGGCGAGAGATGTGGTGGCACCGATTTACGCAGTGCTGTAATCGAACGAGGGTGAAGAGACCAAAGACTTCAGACTAAATCGTCAAAGAAGGCAGGCTGGGACGAGGAAGAGTTCCATGACTACGAGACAGGATAGAGGGCCGAGAGGGCAGGGCAGCAGGATCTTATGACGAGGCTCCTGTCAACAGTGTCATTGCTGGCGGGTGGTCGACCCCTCGGTCCATGGAGCAATACGTCCCAATAAAGCCCGGCGACGCTCAATAGCGCGGCTGATCAAAACCCCGGATGCGAGGCAGAACGAGGCAGGCACAGAAACAGAGCAGCGAGATGCGACAGCAGGGGCGCGAACATGATGCATCGAGCGCCAGTGGCCCGACGCGAATAAGAAAGCACAGCAGCTTCGCCGTGAGGACAAGTGGCAAAGGTGACGACAAGAGGCAGGTGAAGAAGAAAGACGGCGGCGCGCGAGATGGGCGTAGCCGCTCGCGGCAAAGACCGTGTCGTATCCGAGACGATGAAGCTATTCAGGGCCTCTGTTCAGACCGAAATCGGGACAAGGCTCGGGCCAGGCCTCCTGGCCCGGGGCCGAAACGGATGACGGCTCGACTACAAGTAGCGCTGCCATTTCTTGCACGGCCGCCGGTCGGCTAAGGGCTGTATGGGATTGGATTCGCCCCAGCCACCGAGGGACCTTTGCGTTGCCTGTCTCCTGCCGTGATCTGCCGCGATGCCGTCTGCAGCCTGCGGGAGCCATCGACGCACGGTGACTCTTCATCTTGCATTGCCGGCCAGATGCACGGTTGATGGGAGCATGGACGCGTGGGCATGCCTGAACGACGACAGATAGGACGCAGAGCTCGGAACCGCTGTTGTCATGCTCGTGGCAGCGTAGAACGAAGGTTTGGAGCTGGAGGAGTCGTCTTATTCAGGCCCCAATCAGGAAATGGCCGTTAGAGGCATGTCCTTTTGTGTCATATCACGTTTTGTCCCATGTTACCCTTTAGCGCATACAGTCTTGAATGCATAGACTCAACCCTTGCGCACGAGCCAGGTCCCAAGGGAACCCCTGACCGCGTCCCAAACGCGACGGCATCTTCAGCACCTTGACCCTGGCGCATGAATTTGAACATTTCCCCTCTTTCGACAACGAAGCAACCGCTCATCGCATCCCATCTCCCGCCCTCCTCCAGCTCCCGCCGCTTCCCATCTTCACCATCCAACACCTACCGCCCCCCAACGAGACGAAAAATCTGCCCACCATGTCTGCCTTCCTCCGCCCCGCCCTCGCCGCGCCGCGCATGGCCGCCCGCACCTTCAGCACGACCTCGTCGCGCGGCGTCGCCCGCATCACCATCGTCGGCAACCTCGCCGACACGCCCGAGCTCCAGGCCACGAGCACCGGCCGCGAGGTCCTCAAGTACGCCGTCGCCAGCAACTCGGGCCCCAAGGACAACCGCCAGACGAGCTGGTTCCGCGTCGCCAGCTTCGAGCAGCCCGGCCCCCGCCGCGACTACCTCCAGAGCCTGCCCAAGGGGTGCGTTTCCCCCACCGTTCTTTTCCTTCTCTCGACGCCGCTCGAACATGACTGACCGCGTCTTTTTTTTGGTGTGCCCAGATCTCTCGTCTTTGTCGAAGGCGACGCCTCCATGAGCACCTACCAGGACGCCGAGGGCAAGACCAGGAGTTCCCTCAACATCATCCAGCGTACGTCCGATGAGCAAGCTGTCAAGGGCCCTATATATATAGATTATATATCACACAAGGTGCTAACCACGACTTGTCACAGGCAACATTGAGGTCCTCAAGCGCCCCTCTACCGGCACCGCGCCCAGCGAGTAAAGACGTTGGTCCTGTGTACGGAAGTCATGCTGTATAACCGCCCCCCTCCCTTGTCGCCATCTGAACCTGTATGATCGAGCTTCTCTCCGCTCTGACACTGTGCTACCATCTCCTTTGTTTTTATCTTTTTACTTTTGGGGCTGTTATCGGACGATATGGGGCCGTTGACTGGATGGTGTACGGACATCCTCGCTCAGAAGGGGTGATTTGATACCACACTGAATATCCGGCTGTCCGCTGTGTTGTAATGATGGTCTCTCTCTCTCTCCCTCGCTTGATGTGTGGACCTTTTTATTGATTTGGAAAGCTCTGCGAGCGGCAATGGTGAATGCTATCTTCAAGTTGATCCATCATGACCCTTGCCTTGTCTAATGAGGCAGCCACTGTCTAGGGAGGCAGCACTGTCTAGGAGGCAGCCCACTGTTCTAGGACGCAGCATGAATGGACAGGCCAGGAAGAACCTACACCAAGCTCGGGCTGGTCCATTGCACCCAAAACCCGGGCGGCCAACGCCGGCCCCTCGTTGCTCCGTGTCCCCCCTTTGGGGCGCAGAGGG
>NW_003315026.1:149931-159384 GCF_000150825.1 Verticillium alfalfae VaMs.102
CGCTTGGCCGTGTCGGCAACGGTCGTGTGCTGCAGGATCTGCGTAGGACGGCAGCCGGAAGACGCGGATCGGCGATGCCGTCTCTGTCAGCGCGTACTCGATGTGCCGCTGGTCAAAGACGTTGCGCTCGCCGTCTTGCACGATGAAGAGGACGCAGCGCTCATGGCCGAGCTCCGATTCGCCGTACGCATCATGCGCCGCGCGTATACCTGCCGCGAGGCCCCTGGCGCTGTAGTTCTCCGGCAGATCGAGCGTGCCTGCAGGGATGGCTTTCTCGAGGAGGGGGTATTCGGCAGAGGCCAAGAATCTGTCGTCTGGTCAGGACGCCATCAGGGAGGATGTGGGAAGGGGTCAGTGGTAGGAGTACTTGTGTAGGAGGCTCGTCTGGGATGATAGGCCACCAAAAGAGGCTGCGATCGTGTTGAACTCGACCTGCTTCACTTGACGCTGACCTTCTTCGTCTTGGTGAACCAGGTAGTCTGACCTGAACAAGCCAAGGGACAGGTTCTGCAGCCGGGCAGGAGGGTCAGCGGCTGATACACGACACGATTCATGGCCAACATACTTGCGTGTAGCCTTCTTCCTTGACCTTGAGGTGAATGTCCCACAGGCTCGTCGTAAACTCATCTCCGTCTCGGACCCTGTCGTGTGTAAGCCATGCGTGCTGTTGATATATGGTTGACGGTGCACCGCAAGGCGTCTTGTCGCAGTGCAGGTCGTGGGGGTGGGAATGCGACTCACTCGTTCACGGCATCAGCGAGGAACTCCTCATCCCTGCTGATGGCGGCATAGAGCTCGTTGTACGTCTTCTGCACCGTCCTCGCCTGCTCGAAGCATTGCCTGGGGAAGGGGCTCGGGAAGAGCGTAACAGGCACATTGATGGCGAGCATGCTCTTGGGGTCGACGTCGCTCGAGACAACGGACGGCTGGGGCCGCACGGCAAGGCCATGCCCGATCGACCAGTCCTTGATGGTCTGGATGAGATCATCCCTTTCTGCCTGTTTGAGAGATGGCGGGTACTGCTCCGCTGTGAGGGCTGCAGGTGCCATTGTGCTGGGGATGCACGCGGAGGTGGGATGTGAGGTCGATCGGTCTCAGAAGGCGCCAAGTTGTGAACCACTGCTGTTTCCCGCTATATGATGAACTGTCTACTGAGGTTGGCTTCGTGATATGTAGGGTGTTGGTAGAGGTGAGGTGTGTTGCAGTGGTACAGCATTCGCCATAGTCGAGAAGAGTTGAGTGATTAATAATGTCGTCTTTCCGTTACCAACCATTTGGCGTACGATGGTGGGGTGAAGAGGTACCTTTTCGGCTCTTGTGTCACGCCCAAGTCGGCACTGAGCATCACTTGTTTTATTAGGTTTGTGACCCACTAACGTGTTTCCGGCAGTGAAATACAGCATCGCATCCTCCAGTATACTGGGGTGTGTTCCGGAGTTCTTATTTTCTAGTATACATGGCACGGTCGGTCCAGAACCGAACCAGTCAAACAGTTCAAATACAATTATGACCTCGCAGCCACGCGTGCCAGTTTCATCCATCGTAATCATCAGGTGTAAATAATTCGCCCACATGCCTCCGTGCCGTCTGTCTACTTTGAGCTTCGAAAATGCTTGACCGGATTCAACAGCAAAGGGTGCAACCGGCCACGCTCCCAAATCGAGGCTCTTGGGGAAGAGTATATGGAGCTTCCTGGCGACTCAGGCTCGACCACCGGCAAGTCTGGTACGGGGATCTGATTCTTTTCCCGCACTTCGTCCTTGGTGAGCAAGGGCATTGACGCACGTGGAAAGGAAAAGACGGAGGAAGACTCCCAGTCCCAGTCCCAGCCCGAGTTGTCTCTGATCTTGGCCGGCACGGGGAGCGGAAGCATCGGTGGTTGCTCCGCCACACCTTGTGCCCGAAAGACCGGCCTATCCTCGACACGAGGCTCGGGCGCAAGCGACGCCCGGAGAAGTGTTAGAGGCCGGACAAAGGGCCATGTCCAGCTTGGGGGCCGGGTCGGCGGTCTGGGCTCCAAGTCTATGTAGCGTTCGGACCTGCGTTTCTGCCATCGGACAAGAAAGACCAGAAACATGGCCACCAAGGCAGCACCGGCTAATGATGTGTTAGTTGAAAGCCCTCCAATACGCTGGAGGACATGTACGTACCAATGCTACCAATGGCGATTCCGGCTTTCTGACCAGAATTGAGACCTCCAGTGGCTGAAGCAGAGCCTGTCGGCGATGGCATCATCGCATCCGGTCTCGCGGTGCCGGTGACAGGAGTGCTCTCGAATGGCGGGGATAGCAGATCATCAAGCGACGTAGGGCTTGCGGTCGACGATGTGGACCGAGGCGGGAGAGGCGTCAACGTTCCAATGATTGGCAGCCGTGAAGGAGGCTCAACGGGCTGCTGGGCGATGGGTAGAGTGCTTGGAAGCGGCACACGGGACAATCGCGGTGTTGATGTAGTCGTGCGTGCGGTTTCCACGTCGGACGAGGTCGTTGTCGATGTCGTTGTCGATGTCGTCGTCTCTTCCAAAGATGTCGTAGGAGGCGGCGAAGGAGAAGACGCGGGGGGAGGAGGAGGAGGAGGAGGAGGAGGCGGAGGCGGAGTCGTTGTGGGCTCATCAGTAGTTGAGGGGGACGGCGATGGTTCGTTTGATGGCGATGGTAGTGCTGGTGGTGGTGGCGGCGATGGAGGAGGAGGTGATGGAGGAGGAGGTGATGGCGGAGGAAGAGAGGGGGGAGGAAGAAAAGGTAGAGCCGGCTCTGGCTGTTTGGCCGATGGTTGTTCCCTTTGCCTTTCTTTCCCCTTGCCTCGACCATTTCCTTTGCCTTGACCGTTGCCCTCGCCATTGCCTCGACCATTGCCTTGGCCATTGCCTTTTCCTTGGCCGTTTCCCTGCCCGTTTCCCTGTCCATTCCCCTTGCCCTGACCTCTGCCGTCGCCGCCCCCATTCCCTCTGTTTCCGTCTTTTCCACCCTGTCCCTTATCACCATTGTTTCCATCACCACCTCCCTTCCCCTTCCCCTTCCCATCCCCTCCGCCGCCTCGGTCTGACCCGCCGGAGGACGAGTCACCTTTGCCCGAGCCTGGTCCCTGACGAGGGGCAACGAGACGGTTGCTCCGACGCCTCACCGCGTCGGTGATCTCCACCGCGGGAGAACGAATGATGGCCATGACGAAGAAAGGGCCGACAGAAGGTGCAAATCGTGTGAGAAGAAGAAACCCTCAGGAGCGAGCAATGCCCAGACACGCAAGTTGACCCGCTCAGCAGTCGAGGGAGGCCATGCCATCTTTATTGCGACGACGAGACCCGTCATTTTGCCTGACAGCGAGCTGGTCCCAAGTTGTCAAACGGTCGACCTCGACCACTGTGTCGCCTGGTCCCATGTTTGGAAACGCTTGGCATCTGGACCAATGCCAGAGGGGCTTTTGGGAGCGAGAGGACGCAGGCGATGGGAGGGTTCGTTGATGGTGGTGGACGGTGCTCGAGAGTACAGCCCACAGACGGGACGGGCGTTTCAAAGGAGCTTTGGCCTGGCGGTCCAACGGCGCGGCCTGGTCAGCACCTACCTCTCTGCGCGCGGGTCTCCTATGCTTGTTCCCTACCTACCCAGCGGTCACCGTTCGGTGAGTCTAATGTTGCGCGGGGAATACGGGTTCAGGCCAAACAGGGCCCGTGTGAACAGTGTTGCACCATCCCCACCAGCTTCGGCGGCGATGGTTTTCCCGGTGCTGGCCATTCGCCTGGCTCGAGGCTGTCTGTGCTTTCAAGTACGCGCATCATGGCGCGCTAGGACTATGGAGAAAATCCTGTTAGATTGCAGTGGCCACGATGTATCGGACGGAGTGGCTGCTGTGACAAACAAACTGGGCGCGAGCACAGGTTGAGTTGGAAATCGAGCTCATGTAGTGGTGGCCCATTAGCAACTAAGTGATACCTAGGCTAGGTGAGGTAGGTACGTAGACAGGCAGGCAGGCATTCTAGAGCTTCAGTCCATGTCTCCGTCAAGGGTGCATCTGTCCAGGTTCTGAAGCCAGGCATGACAGGCTGGAAACAATTAATGTCATGATAATAACCTACAAAGATCACAGCCCGGCACTGCACACGAGTGTCGTCCCGAGTCGATGAGGACGAGTGCTTGTTTACGATTCATGTGGAGCTGGGATGTTCGCATTCACCACCCCAGGCGAGGGACGTAGATCACGTGCTTTCTCGACCTTTCCGCGACGGACTCTCACGCTGTAGCGGTAGGAATCGTCGCGGTGCTATCGCGTCCCGGCTTGTCCCACCCACACCCACTCCCCCACATTGAGACAACTTCGAGGTCTCACAAGACGACAAGTACCTGACGATTTGTACTTGTTGCTCAGTATTCTCTGTCGTTATCAAGCTCTCCTTGTTTTCGTCTGCACCGTTATCTTCTTTTCAATACACCATTGGCACAGAAAGCTGACGGTATTCTCTCAATACGCCGCGACTGCCTTCATCAGCACCAGACCTTGTGAAGGAAGGCTCTTTGTAAGTCTCTTACAGCGCTATAAAAAAGCTACCCTCCGCATCTTCAACCCACACCAGCAGAGAAGACTTCTCTTACTGCAGTCGTGTCAATGAATGGTTTGTTGTTCCTTCTTCTCCGCTCCTTTGGCGTTGCTGTTTTCCATTGCAAAGCGGCGGGCTTGCGATGGTGAGAATGGCGTTTCCGCACTTTCCCTCTTTCTGGCACCTTCCTGACCCCTAATCGGATTACCTCGCACTCTGCACAAAGCAAATGCCTTTCAAAACAGTCTTGCTAACAAGTATCAGCTTCTCATGTCACGACTGTCAAGCCACGTCTTCCACATCAGGCCATCCAATTCGTCTAGATGCATCATGCCTATGGCTGTCTGAGCTCGTGACCATGCGCGACTCCAATGATGATGATCCCTACGAGTGGGACGTCGAAAGACTCGCCTCCGAACTAGGCCGTGAGGGAAGCTTCTGGGGCTCGCTGAACCCTGCAAAGAGACCGGATGCTGAGGCTCTTACTCGGTCCTTGAGACTTCATGAGGTAGATGGAGAGGTCCTGCTCAGCTGGGAGGATGAGTTCCAAAACCTTGACACCTTGTTCTCTGATCTCGGGCTCAGGAAGTCCATCCACAAATTCGCGCTCAAAAAAGCGATTGCAGCTCTCAAGAAGCGCAGTCCGACCTACAGAAAGGCTCAAGCCCAGCGTGCCCAAAGCCAGACCCCCGAACCAACACAGCACGCCGAAGATGCGGAGATGCACAGTATGCAGCCTGGTGTCTTCGATAACGTCACAGACACGGCGGCCATGCCTGCAGCCTTGATCCCTACGGACACCATGAACAAACCTGCCCCGTTGGCAGCTGCCCCCAAAGGCAGCATGACTTCTCCGTCGGGTCAACCGCTTTCACTTGAGCCCACACAGAAGAAGAGGAGGCTGGCACCAGAGCTCATCTCAGCAAACGTCAAAGGCAATGGCCTCCCATCCGCTGCCGCTACTGTGGCCGCCAACTCGCAGACACACAACGCTCTCTACCTACGGAACAACAAGTTCACAACAAGCGCGACTGTGCATCATTCAGACTTGGACCTGCTTACGCTTCAAGACGATACCGCAGATCATGCTTCAGTACAGTTTAATTGGGTGCGACCCAAGTACATCCCGCCTGGAACACGTCTCCAGATCAACCGTGCCATGAAGAGATTGTTCCGGACTAACAATGAGTCACTTGCCCAGTTGGCGTCCGGATTCGTACCACAGCTCGAATACCCTCAGCTTTCGGACGAGTCTGCGGAAGACGAGTTGCTCCCCCTATTTGGAGACTCTGGTGACGAGGCAGAGTATGATGCTGACACCCTGAGAGAGATGGAAGAAGAGGCCAACGAGGCCCAAAAGCCCCCAAAATCCCTCTACCTTAGTAGGGAGAAAGTCGAGGCTATTCTTCACGAATTCGTTCAAGCCGTCGTGTCTTCATGGACCAATACCAAACTCCCTCGCCTGCAGCATAAGGCCCACATGCTATGGAATCAAGCACGCCGCAATGACCGCAACCGGCACATAAACCAAGCTGTCTTGCGCGTTGCTGATCTTGACCGTCGTATTGCAAAGTTGCGCGCCGAGATCCTGATACAAGACTGGTCTAATCCAAGCCAGCTCCGTTACCAGGCGCGATGTATGGAGGCCAGCTTAGAAGACCGAGAGCACCAGTCATGGCTGGCTGACATGCTCAAAGGTCGCGAGCCACCTAAGATCAAGCCCCTATCTCGGTCCCACGTATCCGTGATTCCGAAGGCCATAAACTTTTACCCGGATGAAGAAGGCGATCTGATCACAAGCGAGGCAGAGGACAGTGATGGCAGCAATGACTTTGTTGTCGACGATGAGATGGAAATCCTGTCGACCCAGCAGCTGGTGTCCGCCAAAGAAAAGCCTTGTGGTTCCACAGAAGTCGAATCACCAAAGTCTCCAGTCGCTGCCGTTGGCAACCCAACTGCACTGACCCCGATGCGATCCCCCCAGCCCAAAGCCGAGTTCACACCCCAGCGAAGCGCTTTCATCGATCTTACGGCAGCTGATCGCATCATCACGGGCACCGCCCGTCGAACAGCCTTTGGCGAGCGGGATGTGATCAATTTAGTGACACCCGAGAAACCTCGGTCCCTGGCACCGTGGGAATCAGATGACAGTGGCCCAGCCGAACCGTCCTTGAGTGCTCGACATGACGAGCTTGACATACCATTCGACCGACCGCAAGATATAGCAGCCGTCAGACTTCAGACATGGGAGGCAGCTAGAGACTCAAAACGGCTCACAATCGCTTTCCTCTGGCACCGACAGGAGCCCTGGAGGGATGTCATATTCGATTTCATAACATCAGAGCATCCTGATGATCTATGGCGCGGTCTCATCCTTCCGGCCTGCACGGCAGGGGGTTTCGCTGCTCATGGTGAACCTCGTGCACCAGAAGGGCTTACCAGGATTCGCAACATTCTCTGCCGACTGTTTTGTCAGTACTTGTCGTGCCATTCCATTCAGCGCCTGAATGGAATCGGGGAGGAAGGCAAGCTGCTGATTCTGCGCAACCTGAAAGCCTTGGCCGACTTTTGCCAGTTCCTCGCGCAGCACGTCATCCCCTACTTCCCCAGGGTCAACGCGCAGCGCGGCCAACCGCTGACTTTGGCTGGCGAGTGGTCGGGGGAAGAGGAAGAGGAAGAAGAAGAAGAGGGAAGAGAAGCCTCTGGAGACGAAAACTTGGCCGGAAACGAAGTGACTCCCTCGAAAAAGCGAAGGCGACGAGTCATTGAGGATCAGGGGGCTAAAGACAACCGAGAGGCAACTTACAGAAGCAGGCCCAGGACGAGGAGCGCAGGCTAAAACTGCAGCAAAGGCTGGCCGCGTCGGCTACCATTTCCGGGGACCGTTCGCGCCTCATCATCAACGTGAGTAAAAAGGGAGACGACGACAAAGACTTTGTTTACGTCAACGACGAAATAGCCAGGAGGATCAAAGACCACCAGATCGAAGGTGTCCGATTCATGTGGAACCAAGTCGTCGCAGGAAAACAAGGCTGTCTGCTGGCTCACACCATGGGCCTGGGAAAGACGATGCAGATCATCACGCTTCTCATTGCCATCACCGAAGCGTCAGCTTCGCCTGAGCCGTCCATTCGAGCGCAGATACCGAAGCGACTTCAGCGATCGCAAACCTTGGTCATCTGTCCTACCGGTCTCGTGGACAACTGGAGGGAAGAGCTCACGGCCTGGGATAAGCATAGCGTCCTTGGTGAACGCTACACTGTTGATTCGAAGCAGGACAGCGTCACAAGGACGAGCACGTTGCAGGAGTGGGACGTTCGTGGTGGCGTCCTGATTCTCGGGTACGATATGCTGAGGAGCTTGGCTCGCGCCGATGAGAGATTCAAAAAGATTCTTACAGACAGACCCAACATTGTGGTGGCAGATGAGGCGCATCGCCTGAAGAATCAAAAGTCGAAACTCGCGGCGATTGGTTCACAATTCCAGACTCCGAGCCGAATTGCCCTGACGGGTTCCCCTCTGGCCAACAACGTGGGCGAATTCTATTCCATGATCGACTGGGTCGCTGACAATTACCTGGGCCCATTGAAGGAGTTCAACGCCTACTATGCCCTTCCCATCCAGGAAGGGCTGTACGGGGACAGCTCGCATGGCGAATACCGCTTGGCCAAAAAGAGGCTCGCCATCCTCGAAAAGACTGTCGCTCCCAAGACACATCGTCTCACGATCAAAGCCTTGAAGAACGAGCTCCCGGACAAGGTCGAGTTCTTCCTCACGGTTCCTCTGACTCCTCTTCAGGAGGAGCTTTACGACCTTTACGTCCGTCTGTCCGGGAGAATGCTGAGTCGCAGGCAGATAGCACCTTTGCCGTGCTCGACAACATGATCCTGCTCAACAACCCACCCCCGTTGCTATTTCCTCAAGCTGGTCAAGGAAAAGAACATGCCGCGTGTTCCCCAGGGTGGCGATACCACCCAGGACAAATCGATTACGCCTGCCTTCCTGACGAAGAGCGTAAAGATTTTGAATCGGTGTCGGGATCTGAATGACATTGGTCTTTCATGGAAGGTCAAGGTCCTTATTGCTATATTGGACGAGTGCCGGAAACACAAGGAAAAGGTGCTCATCTTCAGCCAATCGATTCCTACCATTGACTGGCTGTCGACGCTCTTCCAGCAGCAGCAACGGCCTTACAGCAGATTGACAGGCGATACCTTGCCAAGCATACGTCAGAGCATGGTTAAGAACTTCAACGAAGGCGATAATGAAATCTTCGTTATCTCTACGCAAGCTGGTGGTCAAGGACTCAACATTACGGGGGCTAGTCGAGTGGTCATATTTGATTTCAGGTTCAATCCGATCGCCGAACAGCAAGCCATCGGAAGAGCATACCGCATCGGACAGTCCAAGCCCGTTGTGGTGTACCGATTCGTCTCTGGTGGCACGTACGAGCAGCATTTGTACAACAAGGCCGTCTGGAAGATGCAGCTTGCATCTCGCGTGGTTGACAAGGACAATCCCAAACGCTGGTCGACCAAGACGAAGGATGCGTTCACAAGGAATTACAAGGCGCCAGAACAAAAAGACCTGACGGAATTTCTCGGTAGAGACTCAATTTTGGACAGTGTGCTCTCTTCGCCAGCCTTTGCCTCAGCGATCCGGTCCATCATCGTCACCGACACATTCGAGGAAGAGGACCCCAATGACTACATCTTTGACGCTCAAGAAAACCAAGAAGTTGAGATGATGGTGCGTCTGGAGCACGCTCGTATCACTGATCCGACCCAATATGCTCGACTGCTTGCGGAAAAGAGCGCGAGAGAGGGCGCCCAGCAGATGCAAGCACTTGGCTACGGACGTGGGCACGGGTACTTGCTACACTAGATGCAGACTGGTGCACCGGGCATCATCACCCACCGTGG
>NW_003315026.1:159484-160484 GCF_000150825.1 Verticillium alfalfae VaMs.102
TCCGGCTCGATCGGGCCCATCGAGGCCATCTGCGACCTCGCGGAAAAGTACGGCGCCATCACGTTCCTCGACGAAGTGCATGCCGTCGGCATGTACGGCCCGAGCGGCGCCGGCGTGGCCGAGCACCTCGATTTCGAGACGTACAAGCAGGGCGGCGACACGCGCGGCACGATCCAGGACCGCGTCGACATTATCACGGGCACGCTCGGCAAGGCCTACGGCTGCGTCGGCGGCTACATTGCCGGCAGCGCGCGGCTCGTCGACATGATCCGGTCGCTGGCGCCGGGCTTCATCTTCACGACGTCGATGCCGCCGGCGACCATGGCCGGCGCCAAGACGGCCATCGAGTACCAGATGGGCTACAACGGCGACCGCCGCCTGCAGCAGCTGCACACGCGCGCCGTCAAGGAGGCGCTCGGCGAGCGCGACATTCCCGTCATCCCGAACCCCTCGCACATCATCCCCATTCTCGTCGGCAACGCCGAGCTCGCCAAGCGCGCCTCGGACATGCTGCTCAGCGACTACCAGATCTACGTCCAGTCCATCAACTACCCGACCGTGCCCGTCGGCCAGGAGAGGCTGCGCATCACGCCGACGCCCGGCCACACGAGGGAGTTCCGCGACCAGCTCGTCGCCGCCGTCGACGCCATCTGGACCAAGCTCGACCTCAAGCGCACGTCGGCCTGGGCTGCCGAGGGCGGCTTCATCGGCGTCGGCGAGGCCGAGGGCGCCGCCACGGAGCAGCCGCTGTGGACGGACGGCCAGCTCGGCATCGAGGCCGCCGTCGACGCCATCAAGGCGTCGGGCCACGGCGCCGCGGGCCTCACCGAGGCTCTCCTCGCGCGCGAGGCCACGGCCTAGCGGGGGGGGGGCGCCGAGGCAGGGGACGTTTTGCCGTCCTCCGTTTGTTTGCGGGGTGCACTTGCACGTGCACCTGCCAAAGGCAGACACGCTGCATGACGTGCCTTGGGCTTGCTCTGCTCTGCTCTGCTCTGCTCTG
>NW_003315026.1:163093-163850 GCF_000150825.1 Verticillium alfalfae VaMs.102
TGCCATGACCGAGAGCGGCATCTGGCAAGGTCACACGAATTTGTCTGACGTCGGTGGGGCAGTGTCTTCACAACGAACAAGAGGCCCAGACGCCTTTATGAACACGACCTACCTCGATGGCTGCTGCAAGGCCGTCGAGGACGAGGCCGAGCACGCGAGCGACGTGCTCCTCGTCAAGCTCTTCCGCATCCAGCAGCTCGCCCAGACCATCTCGCTGACGCTGGGCGCCGACAGCGCGACGTTTCCGTCGATGCAGGTGCCGCTGACCATGGTCGTGCAGTCGTTCCAGCAGCAGCTCGACCTCTTCAAGTCGACGCTGCCGGCCGCCGTGCAGACCAACGCGACGCTGCTCTCGCACGTCGCCATCGCCGAGGTTCTCCTCTACGAGATCGGCCTGCCCGAGAGCCAGAAGACGGGCGCCCTCATCCCGCACACCGACCGCCTCGGCCTGCTCTGGAACTGCCTCACGGCGGCCAAGACGTTCATGGACATACGCTTTGCCGAGTCGAACCTGCGGCCGCGCTTCATCTGCCTCAACGCCTCGGACTGGCTCTTCGCCGTGCTCGTCGCCCTCAAGCTGCGCACCATGGAGCTGCCGGGATGGGACCTAGGCGTCGTCGACGCGCACCTGCCGCTCGAGCAGATGGTCGACAGGCAGATCCAGGACATGGACCAGCTCATCGCCAAGCGCGCCGAGGGCAGCCGGCCCGGCGACGCGCTCGCCTGCTCGTCGTCGCAGTCGCAGGGCTTCCTCGAC
>NW_003315026.1:163950-166283 GCF_000150825.1 Verticillium alfalfae VaMs.102
CCGTACTACACACATACGCGGGCGGTGGATCGCAGGCGCGGCGGGCATGCCGCGAGCGAACGAGCCGGATTCGCAGTTCGGACAACATGGCTCGCAAAGCCACGTGCAGGCTTCCGTCGACGCTCTGGCCAGAGCAGGAACGGCGGTGTCGACATCTTTGCCGGTTATGGGAGCTAACACATTCATGAGTGGAATGGAGGGCACGACGGCATCCTCAGTCCAGGTGAGGAAGTCGACACTATTGCAACAAGGATCGCCCCAGGCAGGCTCTTCGCCGGCAGTCTCCCGAGGAACGCATGCGAAGGAACTTTTTCGAAAACAGCTCATCCGGTCGGTACAGTCGAGCAGCGACTTTGACGAGATTTTGCAGGCGCATGATGCCGAAGGCCAGGCCCAGGCGATTGCTGAGGCGGTGCACGAGCAGCTGAGCGGACGCGGCGCCCTCCCGATCCTGAGCTCCTGGAAAACTCTTAACTTGTTTGCTCAGGGCCAGAGCTTTGCGGCGGGCGTGCTCAGCGGGCTGGTGACGGTGGAGTTTCTGGTCAACACGACGGACGACAGTGTGTTCCAGCAGCGGGCGCAGGAGTTGTCCGGCATGGACCGGTCGGAGCTGAAGGAGCAGTTGCTCCAGGCACTGCGTCGACCGCACCGCGTAAATGTATGATCCGTCCGAAACTTTCCCGAGTCAACGAGCAGCAAGGGGACCATGGGAAGGGCCTCTGACTTCTCACGCTCTCGCCTGAAGACCATCTTGAAGGCAAAAAGTACCAGACTGACATGATTTGACAGAGCACGGGTGAAGGACATGGCAAAGGGGCAGACAGCGCAAGGGCTGCGACAACGGCAGCGGGCCCATCGACGACGACGTCGAACAGCAACAACAGCAAGAACAACAACAACAACAACAAAAACGACAGCCCCGTCCGAGGCGCGGGCGAATCACGGAGGAAGAGGCCGGTCAAACTGCCCAGCTGGGGGAATAGGGCAGTCAAGGATGGGCAGTGACGGTGGCGGATGTCGGCGGCGATTGCTGACCGGTGTTTCGGTTCATTTTGGTTTCGGTTTTGGTCTTGGTCTCGTTTTCTCAAGATACCCCCCCCCCCCGCCCTTGAAGATTTGGCGTTGGAGAAGAGGACAAGGGAAGAGACGGTTGATAGGGTTTGTCTGGGAGGGTCTCGATGGGGTCGATGTGAGTTTCGGGGCTCTGACGGACACTTCCTTTTCTCGTGGGTCAGGTAGCGTCACGCTCGTAGCTCACATGACAAGGGAGGACCCTCGACTGATATGGCATGTACCCTGTAGTTGTGTGTGGCTTTGACTGTATCATATCAGAATACAAAATGAGCGTTGTGGTGAGGGAAAGGAGCATCGCAGAGTTGTGTACGCTTTTTTCTTATTCTTTTCTTTTGTGAATGATCGAAGACAACAGAAAAGTGGACCGGGTCCTTCTCATGGCCGTCATTGCTGAATCACAAGAAGGCCTTCTTCATTGTCAGATCCTGGGCAGCTCGCAGACAGTTGGATGTGTCAGGGTGAGCTGTTGCGGGACATCTGGCAAACTGTACCGGCGTCGAGGTCGCTAGCGGTGGATAGTGGACAGTCAGTAGTGGACCGTGGATAGTGGCATCGTGCCATGGATGCGTATTTGACTCTTGGGAGCAAAAGCCGAGTGTAGTGAGGGAGTTTAGACCAATGAGGAGAGGGGTAATTCCCCCCAGGCAATGACTTGCAGGCGTGGCGGTGAGTGGCCAGAGAAGGCCAGATGTCCACTAAAGACCGCTACTACGTACGGGGCCACAGGGGCTTGAGGGCTGCAGCGCGGGGCTAACGCTCGATGGCCAGGCGGCAAGGGGCCAATGGGGCCGCTCTCGCAGACTTTTTTCTGGGCCGAGCGAGGAGGGATCCCGAGACGCCGAGGGCATGGTCTGTTTTCTGCTCTTGCAGGTACAGGGCCCCCGCCATGTGAGGTACACAGTGTCTGGGGCCGGCCATCAGGGGGACACAGTCAGTGCGTGTTGGGTGACTCGCAGGGGACTTAACACAGTGCGTGCGCCTTGCCGAGACGGTCCGGACCCCACCAGGCCTCGCTTGACCACCGCGCGGGCAGTCACCGGAACGGGGTTTGCGAGCCTCTGCCGACCCATGGACTGTGACTGACGACTGACTGCAGCAGGACTGACCCGAGTACACTAAGGAACTTGCCTGGCTCGAACGTGCCTGCCCTGTGCTTGTGTGGCTAAGACCGTTTTTGACAACTTTGAGGTACTCCGCCGACTCTCGCCTCGCCTCGCCTCGCCTCGCCTCTTCTCGTCTGGTTTCTTCTTTATTACTTT
>NW_003315026.1:166383-167497 GCF_000150825.1 Verticillium alfalfae VaMs.102
CTGCCACCGTCAGGTTGCAGGCTACACACTTTCTTGTCCACCTTGCTGCGTGATGCCTTTTGGTCGTGAGAATGCTCCGTGTCGTAAAGTCTGTTTTGTGCATGAGTATTTCCATTGCCAGCCTGCGAGCCTGCCAGCCTGCGAGCCTGCCTCGTATAGCCGGGCGTGATTCGCTTTGTGGTGCCGGCCTTGCCGTGCCTCCAGTGAGTAATGGGTAGGACGCTATTGACCGTGTCTTATGATGCCACGGTCACATTTCGCGCGGCGTCTTCCAGCATACTACAGGTATGCATGGAGCAGCAGCAGAAGACAGAGTTTGGTAGTTCAACAGAGGCCTCGGCCAGGGGTTCGCGAATCAGTCATGGCGAACGGACCTTTGCGCCTGCCTCCGTACCTACGGTCCTGCCACCTTACCTCAGGCAGGTCCTGCTACCTTACCTCAGGCAGGTCCTGCTACCTTACCTCAGGCAGGTCCTGCCACCTTATTTATATCTTAATCATATCTTAATCATCAAAAAATTCATAGAATCTACATTTTTATTACCTAAGGCAGGAGCGTCCTAGGTCCTGCCACCTTACCTCAGGCAGGTCCTGCTACCTTACCTCAGGCAGGTCCTGCCGCCTTACCTAAGGCAGGCCCAGCTACGTGTACGGTCACGTGCCTCGCCGACGGAGAGCGAGGCAGAACTTGGTCCGTCTCCAACGGAGTCGGAGCAAATCCCCTGGCCCCAACCCACCACATCGAGCACATTGCACCTCGCCCATTGGCCGGCAACCTGGATTCTGTTGAATCAACGACTCTTGTCTCACGCCGACCTTCTGGGCACTCTTCCCCCCAGGATGAGGCACGCGTGAAGCACTAGGAAGGGGGGGGGGGCTGCGCCTGGATGTCCTGGATGACAACTTGAAGTGGGAAAAAGAGACGAGCGCTTGGACGGATGAGCCGGTTACGGGAATGCCCTTGTTTTCGTCATTCAGCTTCGCCCTCGACTTTTTCGTCTCGCCACACAGCCAGCTGTGCCATCGAAGAACACAGTATACTTCAGACGACACCTCGTGGCCGATGCCACTCTGAAAAGCAGACGAGCTCGAGCCCGCCATGACCTTTCTCACG
>NW_003315026.1:176912-177676 GCF_000150825.1 Verticillium alfalfae VaMs.102
CCTGTGGCGCCCGCGAGGTGTAGCAACCGATGAAGATCTGGTGCCCTTTCTCGCCTCTGACCCTAAAACAAAAAATCCATGCCCGTCACCTCAAAAACGGCCGTGATGCTGGGGATCTGGCCGGGGCTCACGGAGCGGCGCGTCCTCTCGGGCGTGGCCTCCACGAGGTAGACATTCCTCCCCCCCCTTGTAGACGCCGTCGACGTCACGCTCGAGCTCGTCCTCGAGCTCCAGCTCTCTGATCAGCGAGTAGTCAATGACGGACTTTTGCGATCCCGTGCACAGGTCTGCGTACCGCATGGTGGCGTGCGCAAAGTTTTTCGACAGCCAGCATCGGATGATGGACGGCACAGAGCCCAGGATGAAGAACTCGGGTGGAGGGTCCACAGCATCAATGGGCGAGTCGTCCTCGTGACTGCTGACCAGAAAGTTGTCCGTGTGCATGCCCAGGCTGCTGGCTCGTCCCGAAGCCAGTGAGTGCACCGAGTGCACCGAGTGCCCGGCAGAGCTGTGCCTTCCATCCGACATGTGCGAGAGGTGATCGCTCCATCAACCATGCCGCTGCGGGTTCGGGGGGGGTCCAAACTCCCCCCGAGTGTCGGGGCGCTGTGGCTGCCCCAGTCCGACTGGCGAAAGGGCGCTCTCGTCAAAAGCGAACGCTTTTCGCTCGCGAGGCCGCGCCGCGGCGTGCGGGTTCTTCTTCTGCAGGCCCCAGATGGAGCGAGTTCAGCAGATTGTCCGGCTCGTCCATGTCGTAGAGTTCG
>NW_003315026.1:183046-184364 GCF_000150825.1 Verticillium alfalfae VaMs.102
TCTAGTGCTGGGCCTAGAGGGCAGCTGAGATGACCAGCGCTTTTTCGACAAAGACAACTCAATCCATCTGGAGGACGCGGTCGCAGGCGAGATTCATCACTGTTTTGGCACAGCCACGGAGTCCAAATTCCAAACATTCTATGCAGTGTGGAAGCATCTAGCTCTGCCTCCCATGGTCTATTCTGCCCTGGGGTACTCCCGCCAGTCCGGCAGCTGATAGCCCGTGCGATCGTCATCCCCGCGTCCCACCCACTCGGTTCCAATGTGCGGCACGACAGCGTCGTAAAAGACGCGGTACGCCTCGCCGCTCATGTGCAAGCCGTCGGGCAGCAGGTCGGCGAGGACACCGCGCTGGCCACTCTCAAAAGTGCCGAGCAGGGGCCTGCCGGGGCCGGCCTCGTAGTCCGGCGTCTTGGCGACGGCGTGGTCCATGAGGGCCTTCCACAGGTCGATGAGGACGACACCCTCGTGCTCGGCGGCAACGTCCCGCGCCAGCTGGGAGTACTGCGCGCTGATGGCGGAGTAGCGCGTTGTCTCGGGCCAGCCCTTTTCCTTGTCGAGGACCTCGGTGCGGATCTCGTCCACGGGTGGCGGCGTCACGAGCAGAATCTTGGGCTTGTGGGCGGCGATGGCCGGGTGCGTGATGATCTTGGCCAGGTTGGCGCGGTACTTGTCCTGCGCCACGTGCTGCGTGTGCATCGGCCCGCACGGCGTCGTTGGCGCCGAGCAGCACGAGCAGGTACTCGATCTTCGGCGTCGTGTCCGAGGGCGGCTGGAAGAGCGTGTCGAGGTGCTGAACCACGTTGGCCGTGTTGTAGCCCGAGAAGCCACGGTTGATCACGTCAAGGCGTCTGATGGTGTCTGGCGCGTGTGAGTCCGGGATTTTTTTCTTGTCTCTATGACAGTTGAGTCATGTGGCCTCGGGACAACTCACGGATCTGCAGTTGTGACTGGAAGGAGAAGCCATCGAGAACCTCAACGGCGTGCTGAAACAGCGAATCGCCCAGCAGGACGACCTGGGGATAGGGTTTCTGGTAACTCGTCAGTCTACGTCCTTTGGCACGAGCTTTGTCAAGAATTTTCTAGCCGCGTACTGACCGTAGCCATGTTGGGGGCTTCAGAGGGGCTGAATGCGTCCGGGTGAAGGGCAGGAGGTGAGAGGGGTCAGGCCGCAGGGTGGTGGATTGTGTCTCGATAAGACCTCTCGTGTGGGTCAAGAGGCTGGCTGGTTGATAGGGAGGGAGCCTGATGGTGGTTGAAGATCGTAGGGATAAAAGGTTGACACACGCAACTCGGGGTGCATGATTCTTTTATGAAA
>NW_003315026.1:184939-188120 GCF_000150825.1 Verticillium alfalfae VaMs.102
CCCCAAGCTAGGATTCAAGGGAAGTGCCTCGAGCCGCGTTGGTACATGCTACAGTACACCCGCCGGTGCTGGTAGCCACCAGCCATCGCGGCAACCACCACCGTCGCTGCTGGATGCCCCGCAGTGGCCCTTTAGCGGCTGTGGGTGGATCGTCCTTATCAACAGTCCCCTCCATTGGCTGTAACCCCTTATCGCTTCCTTTCGCGGCAAAACGAATGGCCCGTCCAGAAAAAAAATCCAGACAAGCCCAGAGCAGGTACGACTACGCCAGCAATTGGATCGTCTCAAGGCTGGTTCGAAAGAAAAAAAACCGACACGGCAGCCTCGACAGTGGCCAACGACGTCGGCAACCAAGATCCCCGCCACAACACATACATACACTCACACACACATACGGCATTACGCACACCACGGATGACCTCCTCCCAAATCTGCACGCCCTGAGAAAATGGCGACCTCCCTAGCCGCGCAGCTCGCGCAAATCGCCGCCAGTTCCAAGTCGTCCCTCAACGTCAAGGCGCAAAAGGCATCCCACTCCAAGTCTCTCATCTTCGAGCCCCGCGTCGCCGCCACCCAGAGCTTCCAGGCTCTCTACACAATATGCCTCGAGGGCTTCGAGGAGCTGTGCCAGCTCGACCCGCGCTTCCCGCCCCCTTTGCCCTGACCCTCTTCAGCGAGCAGAGCCAGAGCGAGGGACAGGGACCCAGATGACGGCTGGCGAGAATGCAGAGCTCGACGCCAAGATTGAGGCCTTCCTGCGCCTCGCCGGCAGCCGCCTACGTCTGATGCCTGCGGTCAAGGCCATCGAGTGGCTCATCAGGCGTTTCCAGTGCGTTGCTTGACCCTGTCCCTCCCCGACCTCACACAGCCTCCCGCTAACACTGAACGAGGATCCACGAGGACAACACGAAAGCCCTGCTGACGACCTTCCTCCCCTACCACTCCATACCCGCCTTTGTCACCCTACTGTCCATCCTCCCCGCCAAGATACCCGCCGAATACCGCTTCCTGCACCCCTACATCCGCTCCCTGACGAGCCCGCCCCGCTCCGTCCTTGTGCACGAGGCCATCCAAAAGTCCGACTTCCTCTCGACCCTGTCCGAATACACCCTCGAGGCCTGCCGCCACCAGCAGCAGTACCCCACCCTCGTCTCCTTCTGGGGCGGCCTCATGACCGAGGCCGTCAATGGCCTGCTCGAGAACGCCCGCTCTGGCCGCCACGCCGTGCAGAAGGACAACGACCAGGCCCTGCTACAGCGCCTGGGCCCCGTCTTTGGCGAGGCCCTGCTCATGAAGAAGGTGCCCAGCATGCAGATCGCTACCTACATGGCCATCTCCGTCTTTGCCGCCAAGGGCCACTTTGACGACGGCGTCCTGTCCGCCTTTATGGAGCAGATTGTCCACGGTTGGAGCCACGAGACGGCCCGCCCCGGCCTCGTCTGCCTGTCCATTCTCGCCCAGCACCGCTCCGCCAAGCAAATGTCCGGTAAGGTCACAAAGGCCCTCATGAAGGTCCCCGACCTCGGCGCCGTCCTCGTCGACATTGGCCGCCAGCAGAGGGCCGACAAGCTGACCAACGGCCTCTGCATCGCCCTCGTCGAGCGCCTCTGCAAAAAGGGCGACGACCGCGGCCTGCCCGTCATCCGCGCCGTCCTCACCGGCCAGGTCCTGCAGGAGAAGCAGATTGCCGTCGTCTTCAAGTCCCTCGTCCTCGCAGCCCACCGCCTCAACGACGAGATCGACCCCGAGGGCCAGGTCCGCAAGGAGCTCGGCTCGACGCTGATCGACCTCTCCCGCCACACGGGCGACTCGAGCGACATAATCCAGAGCGTCATCCAGGAGGGCGACCTCGACGTCGAGGCGCTCGAGATGAAGCTCGACGTCTCCATACGGCAGCAGAAGGTGCTGCAGGCACCAGAGGACGTCGACATGACTGGCACCAGGCCCACCAAGGCCCCGAAGCTCGACCTCCACGCCGCCCTCGAGTGCCACGCCGCCACGCAGGAGGCCGCTCCTCCTCTGCCCTCGTGCCTCTCCGCCAGCCCCGGCGACGTGTACGACGAGTTCAGCCAGCTGTTCCTTCAGATTGTGGCGCAGAGCACTGAGGAGCCCGCCCTCCTGACCACGTTTACCCAACTCCCGACCCTCCACCGCCAAGAGGCGGCCACGGATTGCACCTACGCCGCCTTTTTCATTCGCATCTGGTGCGGCCCCTACCCCACGCTGGCTCGTGCTGCTGCTCTGGACGCCGTCAAGCAGGGCTTTCAAGCCGGCAACGCCGCCGACACCGACTTCCAGGCCATCATTCCCTTTTGTCTCGTGGCCCTCCTCGACTCGTCGAGAAAGGTGCGTCGCGCCGCTGCTGATCTCCTCATCCAGGTCAAGGCCATGTCCCCCACCACCCCCGTTAAGGGCAAGAAGCCGCAGGCCTGGGGAGGCAACGGCCTCTACCCGGACGGTATCAAGACTCAGGCCATGGAGCCCGAAGTCGTCTCGAAGTTGCTCGACGACGTCCTGCTGCCGAGCCTCGAGGAGTGCATCATGCACGAGGACTTCATCAGCACCCTCCTCCACGCCAGCCTCGACAGCAGCGCCAAGAAGACCGACGACAAGAAGGCCCTTTCCCAGTCGACGAGGCAGTCTATCTTCGCGTCCCTCGCGAGCCACCTCGTCGCGTCGCCCCTGCTCAGGGTCAAGTCCAGCCTTCTCGCGCTGCTCAACCAGATCAAGGGCGTGTCGTCCGTGTCGAGGACCAAGGTCCTGCTGCCGGCGTTCCGCTGGTGGGCCGCCCTCACCGCCGAGGAGGCGACG
Organism: Verticillium alfalfae VaMs.102; assembly: GCF_000150825.1. Taxonomy (NCBI): domain Eukaryota; kingdom Fungi; phylum Ascomycota; class Sordariomycetes; order Glomerellales; family Plectosphaerellaceae; genus Verticillium; species Verticillium alfalfae. The sequence continues at coordinate 187,751 of NW_003315026.1, forward strand.
GTGCTGTGCCAGAACGAGCAGGTCGACCCGTTTGCGCTCCACCAGCGGTTTGCCGAGACGGTGGTGGCCAACGACCAGAGCGGCCTCGAATTCCTGCTGTCCATCATCCAGGACCCGGCCTCCGAGCGCCGCCCGGAGCTGGTGCGGTCGAGCTTTGCCTGCCTGCGCGCCATGTATGCTTTCATGAAATGGGACTCCAAGTCGGATCTCTCGAGGACCAAGCTAACATTTATCCCAGCCGTCGTACACTCCGACGAGCAGCTTTTAGTGTTGCGGCCCACGAAAGCGGCCGATCGCCTCAAGAACTTTGAAGCGATACAAACATCCCGCTTCATGTAGAAAACACATTTCTGAAAAGACTTGCGATAGT
>NW_003315026.1:188834-190123 GCF_000150825.1 Verticillium alfalfae VaMs.102
GCCCGAGCATCGCGTCTTTCCCGCCGACCTGCTGGCCGTCTACAATGCCGAAGGACAGCTGCACACGCCTCGCCAAAGCTCCTCGATCTCATCAACGATTTCCTTCAAAGCCGCGACCGGCGCTATGGCTACGCTCCTGGGCGTTGGCGACGAGCTGGCTGAGCGAAGACGTCAACACGGTGGGCTCTCCCAGCAACTTCTCGTTTTCCCCTCGCTGCTGTCGGGCCGCAACTGCGCAAGGAGATTGGCATTCTGACGGAGCGTGACGACATGGAGACATCCAAGATGCGCGAGCTGTACGCCACGCTGCTCAAGGACACGCTGGCGCTGGCCGAGACGGTCAAGCCCACGCGGGCACTTCATGAGTGCTGCGGCTCGGCGCTGGCGAACCTGCTCAACCTCTTGTCAATTGGCGAGTTCATCAAGGCTGTGGAGAACCTCATGGACAAGACGGAAATTGACCTGCGACGCAAGGTGCTGCGGGCGCTCGAGGTGCGCGTCGAGCAGGAGGGCACGGCGGACGCGACATCACGGGCGGCGCTGCTGGGCTTCCTGCCGCAGCTGACGGCGGCCATTCGCGACACGGACGATCTCAAGTACAAGCACACGGCGGTGGCGTGCGTAGACAAGATTGCGGAGAAGTACGGCAAGAAGGACCTCGAGGCGGTGGCGGCGGCGGCAGCGACCATTGCCGGGCCCTCGTGCCTCGGCCAGCCCGACACGCAACTGCGCGTTATGACGCTACTCTGCCTGGCGTCCCTCGTGGACGTGCTCCAGGACGGCATCCTGCCGGTGCTCGCGCTGGCGGTTCCGCAGGCGATTCTGTATATCCGCCAGAGCCTCGAGGCGGAGGATGGCGACGACCAGAGCAGCGACCTGCACAACGCGGGCTACTCGTTCATCACGGCGCTGGCACAGCACCTGCCGTACATGGTGACGGGGGCCTATCTCGACCAAGTGCTCCTGGCGTCCAACGCGTCAGCGGAAGCGGACCTCGACGACGACGCCAGCGACAGCCGGCTCAACTGCGTCCGCTTCCTGGCGCGCAAGGTGGAGCCCAAGGTTTTCTTCGCGGGTCTCGAGCGCAACTGGGAGGCGGCGGTCGCAGCTGGAAACGAGGTACGTCACTTTCGCGGTGCAGCAAATTTCACATTAGGGAAGCTAACAGAGGGCAGCCCTCAGCGAATACGTCGACGTGCTGGGCGTGGCTGTCGAGAGCCACCCCAAGTCGGTGATCGCCTAGAACGTCACGTTGTTCTCGACTATTCTCCTCAGACTCTCGACCTTCC